>NW_024097254.1:0-137092 GCF_016545835.1 Crotalus tigris | reverse complement strand
GTCAGATTTGACAGCAGCAAGTACAATAGTTGTTTGAGTAGTTTTATAATGGATACTTTAACTGAGGGGTACTTCAGTAACTGTTTTGCTCAAGTTGTTTTCCATTTTGAATTTACCAAAATGTAATTGCATAAAATATATTTTTGAGTGCCTCATGAAATAAAATGATATTTATGGAAATGTTTCATGAATTTAACTTTCTTTATAAAGACTTCCATGAATGCAAATATTAAACTTCTGCCAATGATAGTCTGATGTCCAAGAAGGCTTTTTCAATTCTTTGATAATAGCGGTGAGAGAGAGGGAGGGAGGGAGGGAGGGAGGGAGGGAGGGTGGGAGGGAGTGGGAGAGGGAGAGGGAGAGAGAGAAACAGGTGGGTAAATAGTATTGAGACAATAATATGCTATTTAATCAATTTATTTTGGTCATAGAGCAGTATACATCATAAAATTAAAAAGGTAAAGAGAAAATGAGAGTAAAATTAAAGAGTAGAAATATTAAGACAGAAAAGAATTACAACAAGGTAAGTATAACAAAATCTCGAGTCATGAAGTACCCACAACATCTGAAGGCAAACTATTCCAGTGGTTGATTGTCCTCACTGTTAGGAAGTTTCTCCTTAATTCCAGATTGTTTCTTTCCTTGATTAGTTTCCATCCATTTCTTGTCTTGCCTTCTGGTGCCTTGGAAAATAAATTGTCCCCCTCCTCCTTGTGGCAGCCTCTCAAATACTGGAATACTGCTATCACATCCATATCATATCACAATTACAAGTAATTTCACAAATTATAATTTAAATACTATAAATAGCTAGGACATAATAATAAAAAGCCATAAATAGTATTAAAATTTATAAAACACCATGAGCACGTAGACCTATACTAATTTATTTCAGTGTATTACTTTCTAAAGCCTTATAGGGTTTAAGGCCACTATAGTAACAAAGAAATAGTAAAATAAAACATAGAATGGTATGCGTATATTTAAAAGGAGAAGAAGAAAAAAAGGAGGAAGAGCAGAGAAAGAAACATCAAAAAAGAGGAGAAAATATATTGAGTTGTGGAAGTATAATTAAGACTTATTTATGTTATTTATGTTTTTTTAGCAAAATATTCTGGTCCAGTTCTGAGTTGGATTTGTGTAAAAATGACACTGGACATGCTGTTTGAAGAGGCTGGTAATATTTATAGGAAATGTGGTCCTTTGTGAGGTGTGTGTGAATATGCCTTTTGTAATGCTTAATTTGTTGTAAGTGCAGGTCTGATAGGGAAATGTTTTATTGGATTTTTATTAAGTTTACAGATCTTTTCCTTTGATGTGTGCCTGCATACTGACACTGGCTGTTATCTTTGTTTACCTAAAAAACCTCTGTATTGTGAAAGGATTTTTCCCCTTTCTGCTATTATTTGTGGAAATTAATTTTATTTAACCTGATTGTTAATTACCAGAGGAAGAAGTAGATTAGCAACCTTTGCCACATTGTATTAACTTTGTTTGCAACATGGTTTTCTAATTTGATTACTTGTGGATCATTTTAATGATTGAAAGGAGGGTTAGGGACAGTATAGGAATAAATGTAACTTTGAATTAAAATTCTTTTCACAATTATTAAACTTCTTCCCAAAGTTTAATCTTGACATAGAACTGAATTACATTGTCTGAAATCCCTGCCACATGGTCCGCTAGCAAGAGACTAAGATAATCGGCATGTTGAGACTTTGGAAAAATGCAAAGAAGAGCAACTAAGATGATTAAAGACCTGGAGACAAAAAAATATGAAGAACGGATGCAGGATTTGGGTTTAGCTAATCTAGAGAAAAGAAGGGCTAAGAGTGACATGGTAGCAGTTTTCCAGTATTTGAGGGGCTGCTACAAAGAAGAAGGGGATCGACTTATTTTCAAAGCACCAGAAAGCAAGACAAGAAACAATGGATAGAAACTAATCAAGGAGAGAAGCAATCTAGAATTAAGGAAAAAATCTTAACAGTGAGAACAATTAACCAGTGGAACAGTGCCTTCAGAAGTTGTAGGTGCTTCATCCCTGTAGATTTTTAAGAAAAGACTGGACAGCCATCTGTCTGAAATGCTATAGGGTCTCCTGCTTGAGCAGGGAACTGGACTAGAAGACCTCCCAGGTCCCTTCCAGCTCTATTCTTATTGACCCAGTGCTAAACATGAGGAAATATACATTTCTCATATATTTCTGTTTAAGAGGCAATGCAGCAAAACATGGCCCACATTTTCAGTTCTCCCACATGACAAGGAATCATCATCTACATCCAACTAGGAGATAGCTATAGTGAATTAAACATCATTATATATAATAAATTGCAAAAAAAGAATGAATAAAACATGAACGAACTTTTCCCTCTGAAAAGTCTGCTTTTTGAAAATATTTCAAAAATGTATTTTTGAGCAATATCCTTGAGCAATCAAGGATATCCTACAAATAAAAATCAGTGTAATGTCACAGAGGACAGCATGACCCAACAGAGATTTTTCCAGCTCTGCTGTCCCTGATACTATAAAGTCTTCTATTTATGTACAGCTGAAAAACTTAAAGAAGCAGACATTTCACAGTAGTTATTTGTTGCAAACACTGTTCCCAAAAGACATCCTTTGAAAAACCATGTTCTCTGAGTATCTGCAGCTTTCCTTACCTTCTGATTCTGAAGAAGTTTTAAGGTATGTTAAAGGTGATATAAACATAAGATACTTGTGTGTTATAAAAAATGACTTTTGAGAGACCAACATAGATTGTATAGGATGCCAATTTCCCAAGTTACAAATGTATCTAGCAAAATAAATTGGTAATTAATTATTACTAATAACTTCTTCCTAATAAAATACATCCTTGCCCTGGAAACCCATAAGTAATAGCAATAGCATGCCCCATAGTGCTTTACAACAGTCTCCGGGCAGTTTACAATGTCAGCATTATTTGCATATTGCCCCCAACAATCTGCATCCTCATTTTACTGACCTCAGAAGGATGGAAGGCTGAGTCAATCTGGAGCCCTGTCACGTCGTACTCTAGGCTGTTGTAATGGAGCTCACTAATCTTAGCATGACAAATAGAAAGTAGCAACTGAAATGATTGACATCAAAGTCTACTGGGGGCATTCAGCTTCCTGACTTCCTGTGAACAATTGCTGCTAATTATGTTCCAAAGCAGCAGCTGCAAAAACTCATTTCAGAATTGCACTGCAGAAAATATGTGCATGTATCGCAACTAAAGCAAACATCTATTTTCTCTCTTAAAAGATCAGCTCATGTGCCAGTTAGATTCTGCAAGTAAATCTGGCTTTTTAATCAACAAATATGTAAAATACTAAAAATTGTATCATGAAAGGCAAAGAAGAGCAGAATCACAGGGCAAAATATATTTCAATCATTAATTACTGTCTTATTCTGCCATCTTGCAGAGATAGGTTTTAAAAAAAACATACGAAATTGGAGTGTGCATCAGATGGAGACAAAACTCAAACACATTTGGGCTGGATTGACAGGTGCCTGAATCAAAGCAGCCCTTTTCTAAAGTAACTTAAATCTAAAGTTTTGTTTTGCAGTTTGGTACTCAGGAGCACAGACAGTATTCGTGCTTTTTAAAAGAGTGTTTCATATCTCCTTAACATCTTCATCGAAGGGAAAATTGCAGATATGGAGAGAGGGAAGAAAAGAGATTATAATTTTATATCTGATAAAGCTTTTAAATTAATTTATCTTCCGATAGGGAATATTTTTTCCCAGGATTCTCCAAATTCAAGTGTTACAAAAGACAGAGATTGAAGAAATACTTCCATGATTATTCCAGTGTTTGGTGGTCTTCACTAACTCATTCTTCTAGGGTAACAAGTACTGGAAGACACTGCTGTCTATGGTATCATACAGTTGAGTTATCAATGAAATGAACACAAATGAAGCAGGAAGACATTGGGGAAAAAATCAGGAGGAAAACTACAGAAGTACCTTGCCATGCCTGGCAACATGTCATATTTTTTTTAATGACAAGATATTACTTGTAAACATGGGTCTATTCTCAAGGTCTATCTATTCAATTTAATGAGTAAAAAAGTTGGTGTGTACATTCCAGTGTGGACATGCATTTGCTTTCCAGTAAATACAATGTCCTTATATTAATGAATTCATGCTGGAGCTCTATTTTGAGCACTTTTTGTTTTCTGTTTATTGTATAGAATTAAATATCATGTAACTGTATGTGTATCATATGGGTATATGTTACTGACTGTAGCTATAATCACCAAGATGACAAACTTTCTCAGACTTTTATACATTTTTGTAAAGCTGAGTATGTATGCAGTTCCCTCTCTGATAATTTCACACTCTGTAAATTATGCATAATAAGTGGCAAATCCAGATCCTTTAATTCAATGATAATGGGGGTGAGAACAAGCACAGGATTACTTGTCTGAACAAACCAATGAGCTATAAGGTTTTTCCTGTGTGTTAGGCTGCCAACAATGACAGCTTGGAGAAATACAGGAAAAAGCCTAACAGGATTTCAATTCCGGGTCACTAATTCAAATGGACACCTGGGTCCCAATGCAAGAAACAATTCCATTTATATTGTGTTTTTACTAAATTACTTAGAAAGCACTGAACTAGAGTAAACTATAATCCCTTTTGTATTAACAATTCTTTTTATGTACTGAAGATTATAAGAATATCTAGTCTGAGAATTTATTTAAAATGTTGTATAAGAATATAAGAATGTATTAATATTTTCTTTCTCACCCTATGTGTGGTATGTGTCTTCCTCAATCTTGAATTCTCTACCAGAGGCCTGAGAATTTGAAGGTTCTGCACAGTATCTTAGATATTCCTAATACTACCCTCTTCTAGAGAAAAAGCTCTGATGTTGTTCCTGGGATATGTTGGAGTCACTCTACAGTTTAGGAGTCAGAACCCTGAGTTGTCCTATCACATCTGGGACAACTTTATCCTTTACTTTTCACATCATCTCTAGTTCCTCCTTCAGACCCTGGTACTTCTCCAGATTCTCATATTCTTCTTCCTGATGTTACTATTACTTGGTACTGCTACATCTGTCAACACTATTGTCTTCTGGTCCTTGTCTACTACCACAATCTCTAGTTGATTGTGCCTGTCCATCTGGATCTGGAGGGATCTTAGCCCTTCTATTCTCCATGACCTTCTCTGATATCTGGATATGGAAGGGTCTAGCCCAACATGCAACTGTTCCTATATACAATACCAGTTGCTTTGTTCTGCCATTCAATGCATGCTGTTGTGCCTTCACCTAACACTCTGCCATTATGTGTTGAAGTATCTTCTTACCCCCTGCTACTATGTGTTGGATTGAGGTCTCTTTGCACAGTTTGCACCTCAGGTCCTATCTAATGTGAAGGCCTCTACTTCTATGGATCTGGTGTTTAGTGCCTGTTCTTGAGCTGCTATGATCAGTACCTTAGTCCTGTCTTTTAGTCCAGCCATTTCTAGGCACTGGTATGATTTCCCAACGTCAACCATCTCAGCTATCATATATTGTCTTGCCATGACACTTCCTCTATTTGATCTTCTTTCCATATTTGCTGCTGCCTCAGACCTTCTCTCAGCAGTTCATCTTCAGCTGCCATTTCATCCAAGACAGTGGTTTTGACATTCTCCAGATTCTACCTGTCCTCTTTCCAGCTGGTGCACAGTCTCTGATTGTTGGATTTGAGGTGGAACCTCCATACATTGTGAGTTGCTTCCAGGTTTTTATCTTGGCAACCTTCATGTCTTAATTCGCCCAGCTCATTATATCAGTAGGGTATCTGATGGCAAGGTGTATATGTTGATACACACTAGAGATAAAATTTTAGCACTTTATCCAATCTATATCTATGGTGATATAAATTTCAATAATGGGTAATTGTCATTATGGAACTAGAGACATACAGTAGATAATAACCTGAGACATAACTGAGATAGATCCATACCAAAGATACTGAGGGTGTTGAAAAACAAATTCTTTTCATAATCCATGTAATCTTCCAATATCATAGGCAAGATATACAGTAACTTCAAATATTATCCCGTAAATAAATAAGTTTGATTTACTCTTGTGAAGACATGTAATGTATACCTAATGTTTACAGTGTCACTCACTATTCTCATAAAAGGATGGCAACTTCTCAAACAATATAAATTTCATAGAGAAAGTGACTACTATGATCCTATAATACTTACAGTAGATTATATGGATTTTCATTACATAAATATTCTCTGCAACATATAAATTCTTCTTTGGCATAAAAATTGGTTGCCCAAGATGACAAGTGTTTTGCTATAATGAAATAAATATTGAAAACAAATCATTTATAAATGGATGATATAAATATATTTTTCCCATTCATGATAGATGTTTAGAAAATGTTGGTGCATTTGACTATATAACAATTTATTCTGTGTTAATTATTTTGACTGGGTTGAGAGAACATTATCATAACCCATAAGTAAGACAGCTGGTGCTGTTATGTAATTTAATATAAATATTTAATAGATTTAACTTGATTATATTCATGCAAATCTTTGCCTATATTTTATTTTGGCATGATTTCTATACATTCATTGCTTCTGAAGTTCTGCATTTTATAAAAAGGTTATGGAGCTAATATGCATTCAAGCTTGTAAATACGTACCCCTACTTAAGATAAGAATCAAAGCCAATGCTGAAATCTAAGATCCTCTTTATACATTGTCTGTATATGTCATGAGATTGTCCTAATTAATTTATTATATTTGTTTATAGCTGCCCTTTTACAAGATTCTGGGTGACTTATAAACATAACATTTAATGAAATTCAGTGAAACATAAAACAAACTTTAATAAGATAAAATATCAAGCAAAAATGGCATAACTAAAATTCAAAAGCTCACCTGAACAAGATTGTTTTAATCACCTTGCAGTAAGCATTAACAAAGATTATCAGGTGCTACTTTGGGAATCTGCTCCTGTTATGTGCCTTCCAAGTCCCCCTGACATTTCCAATTGTCCCTCTCCACTGTCTCTGGAGTCACCTCTTCCTTGTCTCTAAGCCAGAGTCTGGGGAAATCATTAAAGACACCTTGGACTATCTGATTAAGGAGACTCCTCGTTAAATCTGATATGGGCACAACATTTGAAAAATGAAACTTTACTGACAAAACAAGATGGGCAAACCAAAATTGATCAATATATGGCAATGACAGAATTCAGTAAATCATATTATTTAACCAAATTTAACCAGGAATAGCTTCCCTATATACAGGGTGACACAATATAAAGCAAGGCAAATTTAGATATTTGGTAATCTCTTTTCTTGGAAAAGAGCTAAAAGACTAATTAAAAACAACAGATTACATGAGCTAAACAGATATGAGGAAACATTTCCAGTGTTTAATATTAAAAGCACAGTATAAATATTTAGGTAATGGTTATTGGTTGGGGAAAAATAATGGAAAGGAAAAAAGAAGAAATCATTTTCCTTTATGATGTTTTTAGTTATGGTCTATTTTTCATGTTGCTGTTGATATTATTTTTTACTCTTTGTTTATTCTTAACTTTATATGAATAATCAAATTAATGAATGAGTGAATAAATGAATGAATGAAAAAGACACAGAGACAGTTGTTTATGCATAGCAGGTTATCAAACTTTGTATCAAAGTAACAGATAATAACATAATAAAATAATTCACCTCCCTCAATGCAACCATTCTTAAGCCTTTTCACTAACGTTGTGATAATTATTACATTTTTACTGTTTTCATTTATGTTTATATTGATTATTTTTCTCTTCTTGCCACATTTTTTGTTCCAATAACATTTGACTATGACAAATGAACTATCTTTATTCACCCAAAAATTCTCCTTAAAATGAAGTTGGCCAGTTGGCTAATACCATACATAAGTTAGAATGAATTCATTGAAAGCAATGGGACTTCAATTTATTTTCATTGGTCTGAAAGAGTTTTTCATGCCAATATTTGAATTTAGCTTATTATATGAATTGGCATATACATCCGTATCTAGGGAAGGCCCAGCTTTCTTATCACCAGTACACAACATATGTATTGTCATTGCTGCCAATTACCTTATATAGCTAGAAACACCTGGCTATAGGTCGGAAAGTTTTGTTACTTGCCCAATGCTGAACTTATTTTCTTGTTGGTTTGAAACATTTTACTGTTTGTCCAAGCAGCTTCCTCAGTCAGAGTAAGTTCATTAACGAAAATCATTGAAATGTATGTATTCCTCCCATAGCAAACCTCAAGGTTTCTTCCCTAAAATAGATGGCAATATGTCAGTGAAGATTCTCACTCATCCAGGTAGAATTGTCTGTAAGTTGAGTCATGTCAACTGGACATGACTTTTCTTGTCGGTTTGAAACATATTGCTGCTCATCCAAGAAGTTTCCACAGTAAGAGCAAGTCAGTTAGGCAAAGAGTCACACCAAGCCTCAGAGTTTCTTTCCCAAATATGCTGATGAACTGAATTGGATGTACACATTGTAGCACTATATTTATTTATAGCAGCCTAATAGCTTTAGTTCAATCACTCATTCACCATTGCATCATGCTATTTATCTACCTCTGTCTCAAAACTTGGTGGATTACACAAACTGCCTAATTACTCAATGTACTTAGTTTATACTTATATTTAGCATCCTTTTCTAACCTGATGCTCTGCAGGTATGTTGGGATTCTCAGCCGGAAATTTCACAGAACCTGCTAATTGGGAACCTAGGCAATTGTGTTTTCAATAAATAAATATAAAGCGTATATGATGAAGAATAGTAGCATAAAGTACCCTTCCATATCCATCTGCTTTTTGAAAATTGCTATTTGGATATAGTTTTTGAAGAAAGCGACATTCTTTTTTTGGGGGGGGGGAATGAAGCACATTTCATAATAGATGATTGATGGTCATGGCATTAAAATCAAATCCCCCCCCCCTTTGTATGTATGTGAGATGTTAATGTGTGCAAAAGAGGTAGGCAAAAAGCACTATTTTGCATCTCCCACAAATGCTTATGGGACCACTAAGCTGTAGAAATTGTTCAGTAACAATTTCTACAATGCAAGCAATAGTTATTCTTTAAAAATAAAACACCATATGAAACAAAAGTATTTGAGAATTTAAGGCCATTGGTTAGACTAGGAAGTAAACAAACAAACAGAATACTCAAAAGAAGGCAATGGAAGTAGTCACTAGATATCAGCATTGACCTGAGGGCAAGTTTATATAATAATAATAATAATAATAGTAATAATAATAATAATAATAATAATAATAATAATAATAATAATAATAATAATAATAATAACAAAAGACCAACCTGAATGTGGCATGGATTGACTACAAAAAGGCATTTGACTCTCTGCCACATGATTGGATAATCAAGTGCCTAGAAATAACAGGAGTCAGTAGAAACATCAGAAAAATTGTGCAAAGATCGATGGCACAATGGAAGACACAGTTGCAGATCAATGGTGAGAAGCTGGGATAGGTTAATATCAAGAGAGGGATATTTCAAGGAGATTCATTATCACCATTACTATTTGTTATTGCACTGTTTCCTCTGTCAACAATACTGAATAACTCAGGACATGGTTATCAAACATCAAAAACATCTGCTAGACTATCCAACCTCCTTTACATGGATGATCTGAAGCTGTATGGAAAAACATCATCTGAAATAGAATCGCTGCTCAACACTGTCCGTATATATAGCCAAGATATTGTAATGAAGTTTGGATTGGACAAATGTGCCACACTTACTATCAAACAAGGAAAAATAATGAAAACTGAAGGAATCAAGATGCCCCACGAAAATAACATTAAGAGTATGGATGAGGAATAGTACTACAAATACTTGGGTATCCTTCAAGCTGACAACATCAAGCACACTGAAGTCAAGAAAAAGATTAGAGGTGAATACATCAAGAGAGTGAAGAAGATCTTAAAGTCCAAACTCAATGGAGGAAATACCATAAAGGCAATCAACACCTGGGCAATTCCAGTCATTAGGTACACAGATGGAATAGTGGACTGGACTCAAGCAGAACTAAAAGCAATGGATAGGCAGACCAGAAAAATAATGACAATGAATCATGCCCTTCATCCACGCAGTGACATTGATAGACTTTATCTACCAAGGCAAATAGGTGGGCGTGGAATGCTACAAGTACATCAGATGGTTGAAGAAGAAAAAAATGGCTTTGGAAGAATATCTGAAGAACAATGATGAAGATGCACTGAAATTAGTATATCAGGAAGGTTTACTAACTACTGGAGAGACCAAACTGGCCTACAAGAAAGACCAAATAAAGAACAGAATAGAGGCATGGGAAGACAAAGCACTACATGGCCAATACATGAAAAAAATAGCTGGGAAAGCAGATAATAATAAAACATGGCAATGGCTAAGAGCAGGAAAATTGAAGAAAGAGAACGAGGGACTAATTCTGGCTGCACAAGACCAAGCCTTAAGGACAAATGCATCCAAAGTCAAAATTGAGAAGACAGCAACAGACAGTAAGTGCCGCCTATGCAAAGAAGCTGAAGAAACAGTGGACCACTTGGTAAGCTGTTGCAAGAAGATTGCACAGACTGACTACAAGCAGCGGCATGACAAAATAGCAACAATGGTGCATTGGAAGATCTGCAAAAAATATCATTTGCCTGTAAGCAAAAAATGGTGGGATCATAAAATAGAGAAAGTCATAGAAAATGATAAAATTAAACTGCTCTGGGACTTCAGAATTCAAACAGACAAGCACCTGCAACGTAACACCCCAGACTTAACAATTGTCGGTAAGAAAGACAAAAAAGTCTGGATAGTGGACGTGGCAGTGCCTGGAGACAGAAGAATAGAAGAGAAAGAACTGGAGAAGATAACAAAATACAAAGACCTACAAATAGAAATAGAAAGACTGTGGCAAAAGCAAGCAAGGGTAGTACCAATAGTCATAGGCTCCTTGGGTGCAATCCCAAAACAACTGGAGCACAACTTGAACACCATTGGCATTGACAAATTCGCTATTAGTCAATTGCAAAAGGCGGCCTTATTAGGAACTGCTTCCATCCTGCGATGATACCTGTAATACCATCAAACATCCACATCTGCCTATCCCAGGTCTTGGGTAAGGACTCGATAGGTAGACAAAATGCCAAATCCAGTCTGAACATCTGGCTGACTGTGCGATGATCAATAATAATAATAATATTCCACTCATTAGGTGCACAGCTGGAATAGTGGACTGGACTCAAGCAGAACTAAAAGCAATGGATAGGAAAACCAGAAAAATAATGACAATGAATCATGCCCTTCATCCACGCAGTGACATTGACAGACTTTATCTACCAAGGCAAATAGGTGGGCGTGGAATGCTACAAGTACATCAGATGGTTGAAGAGGAAAAAATGGCTTTGGAAGAATATCTGAAGAACAATGATGAAGATGCACTGAAATTAGTATATCAGGAAGGCTTACTAACCACTGGAGAGACCAAACTGGCCTACAAGACAGACCAAATGAAGAACAGAATAGAGGCATGGGAAGACAAAGCACTACATGGCCAATACATTAAAAAAATAGCTGGGACAGCAGATAATAACAAGACCTGGCAATGGCTAAGAGCAGGAAAATTGAAGAAAGAGACCGAGGGACTAATTCTGGCTGCACAAGACCAAGCCTTAAGGACAAATGCATATAAAGTCAAAATTGAGAAGACAGCAACAGACAGTAAGTGCCGCCTATGCAAAGAAGCTGAAGAAACAGTGGACCACCTGATAAGCTGTTGCAAGAAGATTGCACAGACTGACTACAAGCAGCAGCATGACAAAGTAGCAACAATGGTGCATTGGAAAATCTGCAAAAAATATCATTTGCCTGTAAGCAAAAACTGGTGGGATCATAAGTCACAAAGATTTACAAATAGAAATAGAAAGACTGTGGCAAAAGCAAGCAAGGGTAGTACCAATAGTGATAGGTTCCTTGGGTGCAATCCCAAAACAACTGGAGCACCACTTGGCATTGACAAATTCGCTATTAGTCAATTGCAAAAGGTGGCCTTATTAGGAACTGCTGCCATCCTGCGACGATATCTGTAATACCATCAAACATCCACATCTGCCTATGCCAGGTCCTGGGTAAGGACTCGATAGGTAGACAAAATGTCAAATCCAGTCTGAACATCTGGCTGACTGTGCGATGATCCATAATAATAATAACCAATTCACTGCAAGAAACAAACCAACTAATGTACAGCACAGCTGCAGTTATAACAGAATACCTGGGATGTAAAATCAGCAAAAGAGAAAAACAAACAGGGCACCACAAAAATGGAAGGTTAGACTAGAAAATAAGATCAGCAAGTTAAGATCACATGCAAGCAAGCTAGAACAGATGAAAGAAAAGAAGCTGAAGAACAAGAAGACCAAAGAATAATTAATCAAGAAATACCACTTAGAAACAAGGAAGATCAAGGAAAGCATGGAAATAATAAAGCAACAAATAACAGCTATAGCAGGAAAATCAGTAGATATGAAGCTCGAATGTGCAAACTCTAGGCAGAACTCCAATTTTCAATCCAATCAGAAACGTTTCTACCAATCCATCAATGGAGAAACTGCAAAGAATCAGTCAGTACCTGACAAGGAAGAAACAGTGCAGTTCTGGAAGCAGATATGGGATAACCCAAAGAAATACAACAAGGATGCGGCTTGGTTAAAAGAGGTGGATGCAATAAAACAGAAGTTGAAATGAAAGAACTAGTAATAACAACAAAAATGGTAGAAAAAAGAGCAAAGAAAATCAAAAATTGGTCAGCACCAGGTGAAGATGAACTGCATGGGTTTTGGTTGAAACATCTAACTGTTATACACCCACTCATTGCCAAACAGTTCAACAATATACTACAAGGAGGAGAAATTGAAAAGTGGCTAACAACTGGGAAAACCTACCTAATAATGAAAAATCCAGCAAAGGGGCAACACCAGGTAACTACAGGCCAATTACCTGCTTACCAACAACTTTCAAATTACTAACTGGTGTGGTAGCTGATGCAGTACAACAGCATCTAGTTGAAAACAATCTCTTTCCACCTGAGCAGAAAGGAAACCGCCCCAATAGCAGAGGAACAAAAGATCAACTCCTAATAGACAAAATGATCTTGGAAAACTGCAAGAGAAGGAAGACCAACCTGAATGTGGCATGGATTGACTACAAAAAGGCATTTGACTCTCTGCCACATGATTGGATAATAAAGTGCCTAGAAATAACAGGAGTCAGTAGAAACATCAGAAAATTTGTGCAAAGATCGATGGCACAATGGAAGACACAGTTGCAAATCAATGGTGAGAGGCTGGGAGAGGTTAATATCAAAGAGAGGAATATTTCAAGGAGATTCATTATCACCATTACTATTTGTTATTGCACTGTTTCCTCTGTCAACAATACTGAATAACTCAGGACATGGCTATCAAACATCAAAAACATCTACTAGACTATCCCACCTCCTTTACATGGATGATCTGAAGCTGTATGGAAAAACATCATCTGAAATAGAATCGCTGCTCAACACTGTCCGTATATATAGCCAAGATATTGTAATGAAGTTTGGCTTGGACAAATGTGCCACACTTACTATCAAACAAGGAAAAATAGTGAAAACTGAAGGAATCAAGATGCCCCATGAAAATAACATTAAGAGTCTGGATGAGGAAGAGTACTACAAATACTTGGGTATCCTTCAAGCTGACAACATCAAGCACACTGAAGTCAAGAAAAAGATTAGAGGTGAATATATCAAGAGAGTGAAGAAGATCTCTGCTCCTGGAAAAAAAGGGGGAGTAGTTATTTATGTTAAGCAAAACTTATCAGCCTGTTTGGTAGAATCTGATCTTCAAGGGAGATATGTTATGATTGAAATTGCCTTATATGGCAAGAAAGTACTTATAGTGGGATTGTACGCACCAAATCAACAACAGGAACAATTTTATAGATTGCTACATCAGAAATTAATTTTGTTGGATTACAGATCTGTTATATTAATGGGAGACTGGAATGGTGTGTTAGATACTCAAAGAGACAAAAAAGGATCTTCTATTTCTTTCAAACAGGCTAAATTACCTAAAGCCTTCTTTGAGTTGAAAGAGGACTGGGAGCTGAGAGATTATTGGCGTGAACACAATCAGGAGGAGAGAGATTTCACCTTCTTTTCAGATAGACACCAATCTTTTTCAAGAATTGACTTCTTCTTGATCACAACTGACTTATTTTTCAGGGTAAAGAACGTTAAAATTTTTCCTAGGACATTGACGGATCATAGTCCAGTTTGGATGGAGTTGGTCGATGAAAAAGAGGAGAGAAGATCGTGGAGGATGAATGAAAACTTATTTAGACAAGAAAAGAATGTCTAAAAATTAAAGGAGCATTTAAAGAATTATTTTGTTTTAAATATGCATAAGGGAACTTCAATGTCTATGGTATGGGATGCAGGTAAAGCCTTTATACGAGGGATTTTGATACAAATGAATAATGCTGATAGACAGAAGCAGATTCAGAAATGTAAGGAATTGGAAAATGAGATTAAATTAAAAGAAAAAACTTTGATTCTAAATCCTACAGATGAGAAGGTTAAAGAATCTATAAAAATGCTTAAATCACAATTTAATATGTTGATGGCTGATCAAACTGCAACTAATTTATTGTATATGAAACAAAATACATTCTGTAATGCTAATAAACCAGGGAGATGGTTGGCATATCAATTGAGAAAGAAACAGAGACAGAGAATTATAGATAAAATAAATTATAATGGTAAATTAGTTTATCAGAAGGAGTTGATTAAGAGATCTTTTTTAGATTATTACCAAAAATTATATAAGAGTACTAAAGTACAGGTTTTAGATATAGATAATTATTTAAACGAAGCCAACTTCCCTAAACTAACAGAAGATCAGAAACAAGAAATTAATGGTTTGATTACTAATGAGGAAATTGAGATGGTGATTAAAGAATTAAAATTAGGTAAAGCACCGGGTACGGATGGCTTGACATCTATTTATTATAAAACTTTGGTACAAGAGATGGTTCAACTTTTAAGTGAACTTTTTAATAATATATTACAGGGCTTAGAGATTCCTCCGTCATGGGGTAGAGCCTTTATATTTTTAATTCCAAAAGAAGATCAGGACCTTACTTTACCAAAGAACTATAGACCTATATCTCTTTTGAATGTAGACTATAAGATTTTTGCGAAAATTTTAGCCAATAGGCTTATGAGGGTTTTGCATCATGTCATACACACAGACCAAACAGGTTTTATAACTGGAAGGTATATGAAGAATAATGTTAGACAAATCATCAATTTATTAGAATATTTAGATAAAAATAATCAAGTTTCTGCAGGACTGATATTTTTAGATGCTGAAAAAGCTTTTGATCAATTGAATTGGCAATTTATATTAAGATTAATTGAGAAAATGAACTTTGGAGGGAAAATTTTACAAGCTCTTGGTGTTATTTATCAAAAACAAATGGCACAACTTATAGTTAATGGGGGTTTGTCAGAGGTTTTTATAATAGAAAAAGGGACTAGACAGGGATGTCCATTGTCACCATTGCTGTTTGTTTTAACCTTGGAAATATTGTTGATTAAAATTCGAGAATCACAGCAAATAAAAGGAATAGAAGTCAATAAAAAAGAATATAAATTAAGAGCCTTTGCAGATGACTTGGTCGTTACTTTGTCACAACCTATTCATTCTGTAGTAGAGTTATTACAATTGATACATCATTGATACATTTCGGGTTTTAAAATTAACAATAATAAGACTAAAATATTACCCAAAAATATGACCAATCTTGATAAGCAGACTTTGGTTAATTTGACAGATTTTGAGGTTGTTGATAAGGTAAAATATTTGGGGGTTACTTTATCTGTCTCTAATGCAAAATTGTATAAAAATAATTATGAAAAGCTGTGGGTCAAGATACAAAGAGATTTGAAAAATTGGGAGAAGTTGCAATTATCTCTTCTGGGAAGAATTGCGGTGATTAAAATGAATGTTCTGCCAAAGTTTCTTTTTCTATTTCAAATGATACCTATTTTAAAGAATGGGGTTAATTTAAATGAATGGCAGAAAGGTATCAATAAATTTATTTGGGCAGGGAAAAAGTCAAGAGTAAAACTTAAAATTATGCAAGATACTCGTGAGAGATGTGGACTCAAGGTACCGAACTTGAAATTGTATTATGATGCTGTGGTTTTAACATTAATTAGTGATTGGGTTAATTTAACAAATGCAGAAATACTCCTCTTGGAGGGTTGGGATTTACTTTTCGGATGGCATGCCTATTTAATTTTTAATAAAAAGGTTGATAGGGTTTTTAAATCTCATATTATAAGGATTTCTTTACTTCGGGTTTGGAGGAAATATTATAGAACTGATTCTAAAATTCCATTATGGGCCATACCATGGCATGCGATAGAGGGGATAAGGAGAGGAGTTAATATGGATAGTGTTTCTTATGCACAATTACTTAGATGGGATGGTAAAAATTGGCAGTTAAAATCTTTGGAAGATTTAGCACAAGAAAATATTATATATTCATGGTTTCAGTATAGACAAATTGTGGATAGATGGAAGGTAGATTGTAATGTGGGTTTGCTTAGAGAAGATGAGAATTTTTTTAAACAAGTAAAAGATCAAAGACGAACTCACATTAAGAGAATTTATGGGGTGTTAATAGAATTGGATTCAGAAGCAGAATTAGTTAAAGAATGTATGATTAAATGGGCACAAAATTTTGGTGAACCAGTTTTATTAGACACTTGGGAAACTATTTGGGTGAGAAATGTTAAATTTACACAAGCCCAAAATTTAAGGGAGAATTTTTATAAAATGTTTTACAGATGGCACCTTGATCCACAAAAAATGTCTCGTATGTATCCTGACTTACAGCCTAAATGTTGGAGATGTGGATGTTTGGATGCTACTTATTATCATATTTGGTGGTCGTGTAAAAATATAAAAGCCTTTTGAATTAAGATATGGTGGAATATTCAAAGAATTTTTAGAAGGAGGGTAAAATTTACCCCACAATTGTTTTTGTTAGGTATCGTTATTGATTATGATACTAAGGAGACTACACTGATGTTAAATTTAATTACAGCCGCAAGGTTGTTAGTAGGGCAATATTGGAAGAAGGAATCTTTGCCTACTTTGCAAGAGTGGTTTCTTAAAGTTTCTTATTTGGCGGAAATGGCAAAGATTTCGGCTTATTTGAAGGATCAATCGCAAGAGAAGTATGTTGTGGTATGGAAAAAATGGATAGATTTTATACAATATAAGTTAGATATAAAAATATTATTTAGTTTTTTAATAATTTATATTTAAAATGGAATATTTTGGTTTTTTTTCTTTTTTTTTGTTCTTTTTTCCTTTTTTTCATTCTTTTCTTTTTTAAACATTTATCTTTTGTATTCATGTTTCTTTTATATATATACTAGTGTTAATTATTTTATAATTTTTCTATTTAATGTATTTAGATTTTTAACTAATGTTAGATTTATTTATGGTTTATATCTTTTTTTAAGATTTTTGATGAAATTTTAATTAAGCCTATATCCAGCTCTGGGAAGGTTGGGGGAGGGAATGGGAGGGTTGGGGAGGTTGGGGGGAAGATTGTTTTGTTTTTGTAAAATGTCAAAAATTTAATAACAATTATCTTTGAAAAAAAAAAGAGAGTGAAGAAGATCTTAAAGTCCAAACTCAATGGAGGAAATGCCATAAAGGCAATCAACACCTGGGCAATCCCAGTCATTAGGTACACAGCTGGAATAGTGGACTGGACTCAAGCAGAACTAAAAGCAATGGATAGGCAGACCAGAAAAATAATGACAATGAATCATGCCCTTCATCCACGCAGTGACATTGATAGACTTTATCTACCAAGGCAAATAGGTGGGCGTGGAATGCTACAAGTACATCAGATGGTTGAAGAAGAAAAAATGGCTTTGGAAGAATATCTGAAGAACAATGATGAAGATGCACTGAAATTAGTATATCAGGAAGGCTTACTAACTACTGGAGAGACCAAACTGGCCTACAAGAAAGACCAAATGAAGAACAGAATAGAGGCATGGGAAGACAAAGCACTACATGGCCAATACATGAAAAAAATAGCTGGGAAAGCAGATAATAATGAAACCTGGCAATGGCTAAGAGCAGGAAAATTGAAGAAAGAGACCGAGGGACTAATTCTGGCTGCACAAGACCAAGCCTTAAGGACAAATGCATACAAAGTCAAAATTGAGAAGACAGCAACAGACAGTAAGTGCCGCCTATGCAAAGAAGCTGAAGAAACAGTGGACCACGTGGTAAGCTGTTGCAAGAAGATTGCACAGACTGATTACAAGCAGCGGCATGACAAAGTAGCAACAATGGTGCATTGGAAGATCTGCAAAAAATATCATTTGCCTGTAAGCAAAAACTGGTGGGATCATAAAATAGAGAAAGTCATAGAAAATGATAAAATTAAACTGCTCTGGGACTTCAGAATTCAAACAGACAAGCACCTGCAACATAACACCCCAGACTTAACAGTTGTCGATAAGAAAGACAAAAAAGTCTGGACAGTGGACGTGGCAGTGCCTGGAGATAGCAGAATAGAAGAGAAAGAACTGGAGAAGATAACAAAATACAAAGACCGACAGAATAGAAATAGAAAGACTGTGGCAAAAGCAAGCAAGGGTAGTACCAATAGTAATAGGCTCCTTGGGTGCAATCCCAAAACAACTGAAGCACCACTTGAACACCATTGGCATTGACAAATTTGCTATTAGTCAATTGCAAAAGGCGGCCTTATTAGGAACTGCTTCCATCCTGCAATGATACCTGTAATACCATCAAACATCCACATCTGCCTATCCCAGGTCATGGGTAAGGACTCGATAGACAAAATGCCAAATCCAGTCTGAACATCTGGCTGAGTGTGCGATGATTGATAATAATAATAATAATACCTTGACGTGGTTGTGGGGCTTGTGTACTCTGAGGAAGATGAGAGCTATGCCAGAGGTTCAACCATACTGGACAGGTCTCATCAGAGGAGTCAGACAAAGAGTGTCTCTCCCAAAAATATATGGTGAGACGTAAATTGCAGAATGCCATACCGGCTCGGACGTTGCCCGGGTTAACAAGGTCCGCACTAGATATTGGAGTTCCTGGATATCTGGTGAAAAATGGGTTACAGGACTCAGGACTGTTGGCTGAGCAACCAGGGCCAGCAGCTGCAGAACTACTGGAAGAAAAGGTGTTTACCCGTCGCAGATACACAGTGATGGAAAACAAAGAAATAATGATCTGTTACTACAGATCAAGTCCAACAAGAAGAGGATATCTAAAACGAATGCACCAGTTCTGGAAAGAACAACATCCAGAATCAGAAATAACAGAACAGAGACTAGCAGATCAACGCCGATTTATAACACGAAATAAAGTATTCACAGAAACAGAATTGGACGAACTGCAAAGGTTTACCCAGGGCAAAGAAATCAAAGCCTTACCAGAAGTAATTCAGAATGTAGAGGCAAACCAGGGGGAGTTGGCAGTGAAGGAATCTAGCAGAGATATACAACTGTTCTCATTTGGAAACCAGGCACCTCTACCTCAGGAAGAACAAAACCCTCTAACTAAAGAAATAAAAGAATTGAAACAAAGAATAACTGAGCATCTAGAACAGCACAAAAACAACAGAATAAGGCTACCTGCATTGAAGCTTGTTCCAAAGAAACAGCTAGCACAAGCATTAAAAGATGCAAATATTGCAATATCAAGTATAAGCACCAATTCACTGCAAGAAACAAACCAACTAATGTACAGCACAGCTGCAGTTATAACAGAATACGTGGGATGCAAAATCAACAAAAAAGAAAAACAAATAGTGCACCACAAAAATGGAAGGTTAGACTAGAAAATAAGATCAGCAAGTTAAGATCACATGCAAGCAAGCTAGAACAGATGAAAGAAAAGAAGCTGAAGAACAAGAAGACCAAAGAATACCTAATCAAGAAATACCACTTAGAAACAAGGAAGATCAAGGAAGCACTGGAAATAATAAAGCAACAAATAACAGCTATAGTCAGGAAAATCAGCTATTGCAAACTATAGGCAGAACCTCCAATGCTCGAATTGCAAACTATAGGCAGAACCTCCAATTTCAATCCAATCAGAAACGTTTCTACCAATCCATCAATGGAGAAACTGCAAGAAATCAGTCAGTACCTGACAAGGAAGAAACAGTGCAATTCTGGAAGCAGATATGGGATAACCCAAAGAAATACAACAAGGATGCGGCTTGGTTAAAAGAGGTGGATGCAAATAAAACAGAAGTTGAAATGAAAGAACTAGTAATAACAACAAAAATGGTAGAAAAAAGAGCAAAGAAAATCAAAAATTGGTCAGCACCAGGTGAAGATGAACTGCATGGGTTTTGGTTGAAACATCTAACTGTTATACACCCACTCATTTCCAAGCAGTTCAACAATATACTACAAGGAGGAGAAATTGAAAAGTGGCTAACAACTGGGAAAACCTACCTAATAATAAAAAATCCAGCAAAAGGGGCAACACCAGGCAACTACAGGCCAATTACCTGTTTACCAACAACTTTCAAATTACTAACTGGTGTGGTAGCTGATGCAGTACAACAGCATCTAGTTGAAAACAATCTCTTTCCACCTGAGCAGAAAGGAAACCGCCCCAATAGCAGAGGAACAAAAGATCAACTCCTAATAGACAAAATGATCTTGGAAAACTGCAAGAGAAGGAAGACCAACCTGAATGTGGCATGGATTGACTACAAAAAGGCATTTGACTCTCTGCCACATGATTGGATAATCAAGTGCCTAGAAATAACAGGAGTCAGTAGAAACATCAGAAAATTTGTGCAAAGATCAATGGCACAATGGAAGACACAGTTGCAAATCAATAGTGAGAAGCTGGGAGAGGTTAATATCAAGAGAGGAATATTTCAAGGAGATTCATTATCGCCATTACTATTTGTTATTGCACTGTTTCCTCTGTCAACAATAGTGAATAACTCAGGACATGGCTATCAAACATCAAAAACATCTGCTAGACTATCCCACTTCCTTTACATGGATGATCTGAAGCTGTATGGAATAACATCATCTGAAATAGAATCGCTGCTCAACACTGTCCATATATATAGCCAAGATATTGTAATGGAGTTTGGCTTGGACAAATGTGCCACACTTACTATCAAACAACGAAAAATAGTGAAAACTGAAGGAATCAAGATGCCCCACGAAAATAACATTAAGAGTCTGGATGAGGAAGAGTACTACAAATACTTGGGTATCCTTCAAGCTGACAATATCAAGCACACTGAAGTCAGGAAAAAGATTAGAGGTGAATACATCAAGAGAGTGAAGAAGATCTTAAAGTCCAAACTCAATGGAGGAAATACCATAAAGGCAATCAACACCTGGGCAATCCCAGTCATTAGGTACACAGCTGGAATAGTGGACTGGACTCAAGCAGAACTAAAAGCAATGGATAGGCAGACCAGAAAAATAATGACAATGAATCATGCCCTTCATCCACGCAGTGACATTGATAGACTTTATCTACCAAGGCAAATAGGTGGGCGTGGAATGCTACAAGTACATCAGATGGTTGAAGAAGAAAAAATGGCTTTGGAAGAATATCTGAAGAACAATGATGAAGATGCACTGAAATTAGTATATCAGGAAGGCTTACTAACTACTGGAGAGACCAAACTGGCCTACAAGAAAGACCAAATGAAGAACAGAATAGAGGCATGGGAAGACAAAGCACTAAATGGCCAATACATGAAAAAAATAGCTGGGAAAGCAGATAATAATAAAACCTGGCAATTGCTAAGAGCAGGAAAATTGAAGAAAGAGACCGAGGGACTAATTCTGGCTGCACAAGACCAAGCCTTAAGGACAAATGCATACAAAGTCAAAATTGAGAAGACAGCAACAGACAGTAAGTGCCGCCTATGCAAAGAAGCTGAAGAAACAGTGGACCACTTGGTAAGCTGTTGCAAGAAGATTGCACAAACTGATTACAAGCAGCGGCATGACAAAGTAGCAACAATGGTGCATTGGAAGATCTGCAAAAAATATCATTTGCCTGTAAGCAAAAACTGGTGTGATCATAAAATAGAGAAAGGCATAGAAAATGGTAAAATTAAATTGCTCTGGGGCTTCAGAATTCAAACAGACAAGCACCTGCAACATAACATCCCAGACTTAACAATTGTCGATAAGAAAGACAAAAAAGTCTGGATAGTGGACGTGGCAGTGCCTGGAAATAGCAGAATAGAAGAGAAAGAACTGGAGAAGATAACAAAATACAAAGACCTACAAATAGAAATAGAAAGACTGTGGCAAAAGCAAGCAAGGGTAGTACCAATAGTAATAGGCTCCTTGGGTGCAATCCCAAAACAACTGGAGCACCACTTGAACACCATTGGCATTGACAAATTCGCTATTAGTCAATTGCAAAAGGCGGCCTTATTAGGAACTGCTTCCATCCTGCGACGATATCTGTAATACCATCAAACATCCACATCTGCCTATCCCAGGTCCTGGGTAAGGACTCGATAGGTAGACAAAATGCCAAATCCAGTCTGAACATCTGGCTGACTGTGCGATGATCCATAATAATAGTAATAATAGTAATAGCAATAGTAATAATAATAATAATAATAATAATAATAATAATAATACAATTGTCGATAAGAAAGACAAAAAAGTCTGGATAGTGGATGTGGCAGTGCCTGGAGATAGCAGAATAGAAGAGAAAGAACTGGAGAAGATAACAAAATACAAAGACCTACAAATAGAAATAGAAAGACTGTGGCAAAAGCAAGCAAGGGTAGTACCAATAGTCATAGGCTCCTTGGGTGCAATCCCAAAACAACTGGAGCACCACTTGAACACCATTGGCATTGACAAATTCGCTATTAGTCAATTGCAAAAGGCGGCCTTATTAGGAACTGCTTCCATCCTGCGACGATATCTGTAATACCATCAAACATCCACATCTGCCTATCCCAGGTCCTGGGTAAGGACTCGATAGGTAGACAAAATGCCAAATCCAGTCTGAACATCTGGCTGACTGTGCGATGATCGATAATAATAATAATAAAAAGTTGGAAGGGACCTTGGAGGTCAGGCAGGAAACCCTATACCATTTCAGACAGATGGCCATCCAGTCTCTTCTTAAAAACTTCCAGTGTTGGAGCATTCACCGCTTCTGGAGGCAGGTTGTTCCACTGGTTAATTGTTCTAACTGTCAGGAAGTTTCTCTTTAGTTCTAGGTTGCTTCTCTCCTTGATTAGTTTCCATCCGTTGCTTCTTGTCCTGCCTTCAGGCACTTTGGAAATAGCTTGACTCCCTCTTCTTTGTGGCAGCCCCTGAAATACTGGAACACTGCTATCATGTCCCCCCTCCTCCTTCTCTTCATTAAACTAGACATATCCAATTCCAGCAGCCGATCCTTACATGCTTTACCTTCCAGTCCCCTAATCATCTTTGTTGCTCTTCTCTGTACTCTTTCTAGAGTCTCGACATCTTTTTTACATCATGGTGACCAAAACTGGATGCAGTATTCCAAGTGTGGCCTTACTAAGGCATTGTAAAGTGGTATTAACACTTTACATGATCTTGATTCTATCCCTCTGTTAATGCAGCCTAGCACTGTGTTGGCCTTTTTGGCAGCTGCAGCACACTGCTGGCTCATATTTAAATGATTGTCCACTAGGACTCCGAGATCCCTCTCACAGTTGCTACTATTGAGCAAGGTATCCCCTATACTATACCTGTACATTTGGTTTTTCTTGCCTAAATGTAGAACCTTACTATTTTCACCATTGAATTTCATTTTGTTAGATAGTAACCAGTGTTCAAGTCTGTCCAGATCCTCTTGTATCCTAAGCCTGTCTTCTAGAGTGTTGGCTATTCCTGCCAGCTTGGTGTCATCTGCAAATTTGATGAGTTCCCAATCTATCCCCTCGTCCAAATCTTTGATGAAGATGTTGAAGAGCGCTGGGCCCAGAGGAGAGCCCTGGGGCACCCCACTACACACTTCCCTCCATGTAGATGTGGTTCCATTGAGGACCACATGCTCAGTACAGCCAGTCAGCCAGCTGCAGATCCATCTGGTGGTGATGCTGTCTAACCCACATTTTTCTACCTTATCAAGTAGTAGGTTGTGATCTACTTTGTCAAATGCTTTACTGAAGTCCACATAAATTATATCCACAGCATTCCTCTGGTCCACTAATTTTGTAACTTGGTCAAAGAATGCAGTAAGATTTGTCTGGCATGATCTGTTTTTGACAAACCTGTGTTGGCTTTTAGTAATGACTTTGTTTGCGTCTAGGTGTTTGCTGATTCATTGTTTGATTATCTTTTCCAAAATCTTCCCAGGTATTGAGGTCAGGCTGATAGGTCTGTAATTTCCTGGGTCCATTTTTTTTTTCCTTTTTTAAAGATGGAAACTACATCAGCTCTTTTCAAGTCCTTCGGTAGTTCCCCAGTGCTCCAGGATCTTTGAAAAATATAGTTCAATGGTTCTGAGATCACATCTGCCAGTTCCTTGAGAACCCTGGGGTGTAATCCATCTGGTCCTGGTGATTTAAACTCGTCTAGGCTTTTTAAACACAAATGATATTCCTTGTGCTAAAACCAGTACATAAATGTTCTTATGCACAACTGAAAAAAACATTTTCTACCTTACGCTTCTCATAGTGCTGAATGAATGTTCCTATAGTTTAACTGCATTAAGTGACACTCCATATTTGACTTGAGACTTATGCCTCATGTAATAACCTCTTTCTTTGTTGATAGGCTTGCTCAAATTATATCTGTTCTACTTAGGTTAAAAAGTGATATAATACTTCTTCAAAAGCCAATGTTAGTAAAATATAACTGTAATAGGGTGAAGACCCTTGTCACTGAAGGCTAAAGAATTCAGACCTATACTGTTTCCTCATTTCTACTTATAGTACCTCTTAAGCAGTCTTTGGTTTGATGTTGCAGAGAATTGTATTTGTAGACAATCTCAATTTAAAATCTTATCCAGTCCAACTCTGGTTTAAATATAATCCCTCAAAAATGCGTAACTGCAGCTTTGAATATTAATGTCAATGGGGTCTACTCGGGTAGCAGATTGAACAATGTAATGTATTGGTTCATTTTACCCCATTACAATGAGATACATTTCAAATGAAGTGATAGAAATATGTGCTTTCTCTTCAAAGGTTATCATAAGTAAATCTTTTTTAAAAAATTCCACACTGTTTTTAATAAGATTTATGGCAGTTTCTCTGTTTGAAAATGCATGTGGCTGTCTTAGCTTCCTCATTTGTTTAATTTTCTTAAGTTTCATATTTAAAACTTGGAACATTTTGGGACGGGTGATTTAAAAACTGAAAACCACTTGGTTGGGATGATTTGTTTTGAAGAAAAGAGAAGTCTATGTCATCCTTTCTTTTTGAAACCTAATCAGTCCCATTGAAAGCAGTTAGTTTTCATCTAATCAGACTATCTTATTAATTCTTGCATGTGTTTGAACATACTGCATTGTGAATTACCTCAGCCCAATATTGCAACTTTAAAAAAAAAATTGCTATTGTCAAGAGAATGGCTTTTACTAATAGAAATAGAAATATATGTAAATGTCACAAGTCTTCCCTAATTGAAAACCAAAGAGCAAAAGCTCTATTTGTCAAAAGATATAAAGTAGCATTACTGCTGATGACATATCTTCCTACAGATTCAGTTATTCTTGGCTCTGCAGATCTTTTTATGACTTTTTTTTTCCTGTATATCATTTAAAGGGTGAACATTCTGACTCAACTGATGTTAATGGAAACTATCCCATTGGGTAAAGTGCTTCCAATAGGTTGAAGCCATATGCTTTCAGTCTCTGTGGAACTGTCAACTTGTAAACAGCTGGTGTTTTATGTATTTGTCTCCTTGTTCCCTGTTATAGGATGGCAGCATCATTTAAAACTTTGATAGATACAAGATATGCTTTATGACAAAATGGCTATATTCTTTAGCATAGACTTTCCCAGAGCACAAATTTCTCAGCCACAATTTATAACAATAATTAGATAGATAGATAGATAGATAGATAGATAGATAGATAGATAGATAGATAGATAGATAGATAGATAGATTACTTTTATTTTCCAATCCCTACAACTTGAACAATTCAGGGATTATTTCATATGTCTCCCCCTCCCCAATTTAGGAAGAGTGACAAGGGACAGATTTTAAGGTTTTTTTTCTCAAAACTATGATGTTCAGACTCATTCTTTCATCTCATCATAAAACACGATATAAGCAGCTTTGACTTAAAGAACTCATTACATGCTTGAGCTACAATATACTCTCAATTATTTAAACAAAGACACAAACACAGAGACCGAGAGAGAGATTGAGAGAGAGAGGCAGAGGGAGAGACAAAGAGACAAAATGAAATCACAGTCAGGTACAAATGTATTACGATCCATTTAACATTTCAATACAACATATACATATCTCCTCATTCGTTGTTGTGTTTCTTTGATAAATCCTATAGGAAGGAGTTACGTAAAGGATTGGCATATCAAGGAAAAGAAACCAGGAAAAAGTTCTTAATTTTCAGGTTATTGCTATTTAAAGGTATTTAATATGTTTAATATATTATAAAAAGAAAAGAAAGAATAATTATAACAGAATATCAGAATAACAGAGATGGGGCATTGGAGGTCTTCTAGTATAGGAGACCCTATAACATGGGTAGGCAACCCAAAACACTCAAAGAGCCACTTGGACCCGTTTCCCACCGAAAACAAAACACTGGGAGCCGCAAACCCCTTTTGACATCTAAACTGAAGATAACACTGCATATATCCTTTTTTACCTTTATTATATATTCTATGAGCAAGAAGCTGAAAACTCCAGCCTGAAGATGACGAATTGGACTTCATTGAAATGTCACCAAAACACTTCCAATTTGATGTGGGAGAAAGCCCGAATAACCAAAGACCTACATACAAACACCTGCGAAAACCTGTATGTATGTATGTATGTATGTATGTATGTATGATCATAAAGGTAAAAAAGCATATATGCAGTGTTATCTTCAGTTTAGTTGTCAAAAGGGTCTTTCTCTCTCTCTCTCTCTCCCTCTCTCCCCCCCCTTCTCTCCGATCTTCTGCTCACCTGGAAGCTGGCGTCAAGCTGTTCTCCAACAAGCTCAGGGGTAGACAACCTTGGCTGTTTTATGACTCGTGGACTTCAACTCCCAGAATTCCTGAGTCAGCATAGCTGGGCTAGCTAGCTCTCTCCTGCCCTTCCTGCTTCCTGTTTCCTGCAGAGACACAGCAAAGGGAGGATCCCCACCCAGTAAGCTTTTCAGCTCGTCGGAGATCACCGTGAGTCCACTCTTTTTTACACACACACACACACACACACACACACACACACACAAACACACAGAGAGAGAGAGAGGGAGGGAGGGAGGGAGGGAGGGAGGGAGGGAGGGAGGGAGGAAGAGAGAGAGAGAGAGAAGGGAACCACAATTGCCTTTCTCTGTCTCTTTCTGCAAATGGCAGAGGAGGCTGGGAACCGCAGGGGAAGGCTCAAAGAGCTGTATGCGGCTCCGGAGCCGCAGGTTGCTGACCTGTGCCCTATACCAATCCAATCTCTTTTTAAAACTCTAGTGATGGAGTACCCACAACTTCTGGAGGCAAGCTGCTCCACTGATTAATTGTTTTCACTGCCAGGAATTTTTTCCTAAATTCTACGTTGAATCTCTCTTTGATAAGCTTCCATCCATTATTTCTTGTCCTGCCCTCAGTTGCTTTGCAGAATAGGTCAATTTCCTTTGCTATGTGACAGCCCCCACCAAACATTGGAAGACTGCTATGATGTAATCCTTAGTCCTTCTCTTGTTAGATTAGACATACCCAATTCTTGCAATTGTTCAATGTATGCTTTAGTATCCAGTTCCTAATCATCCATCCATCCATCCATCCATCCATTCATTTGTAAAATTTATTGGCCACCTATTTTACCTCAGGATAATTTTGTTGCTCTCTTTTGCATTCTTTTTAGAGTTTTAATATCTTTTTTATTGTGGTGACCAAAACTGGACATAGTATTCCAAATGTGGTCTTACCAGTGTGTTATGAAACAGTACTAATAGTTCACATGATCTTGATACTATTCTTCTGTTGATATAGCCTAGGACTGCATTGGCTTTTTTTTTTTTGCAGCTGCGGCACACTGCTATCTTATATTTAAGTGATTGTCCACTAGAACACCTAGTTCCTCTCATATTTACTGCTATTGAACCAAGTATCACCTATTTTATACCTGTACATTTGGTTTCCCTTGCCTAAGTGTAAGACCTTACTTTTTTCACCACTGAAGTCTATTTTTTTTTATAAGGCACAGTGTTCAAGTCTATAAAGATCTTTCTGAATCTTGAGCATATCTACTAAGGTTTTGGCTATCCCCCCAGCTTGGTGTCGTCTGCAATTTGATAAGTTCTCTTCCTATCCTGTCATCTAAATTATGTATAAAGATGTTAAAGAGTATTGGGCCTAGGACAGAATCTTATGGTGCCCCACTGCATACTTCCCTCCATATAAATGTAGTTCCATTGAATTCCACATTGAATTGGTCAGCCAGTTATGAATCCATCTGGTGGTGAGACTGTTTTATCCCACATTTTTCTATTTTACCAAGAAGTAGGATATGATCTAATTTGTCAAATGCCTTACTGAAGTCTAAGTAAATTGTGTCCACAGCATTTTCATTGAACCACTAATTTAGCCACTTTGTCAAAGAATGCAATAAAATTTGTCTGATATGATCTGTTTTTGACAAAACCATGTTGGTTTCCAGTATTAGCTTTGCTTGTTTCTAGGTGTTCACTTAGCCACTGCTTGATTATTGTTTCCAGGATCTTCTCAGGTATTGATGTCAGGCTGATTGGTCTGTAATTTCCTAAATCTATTTTTCCCTTTTTTTGAAGATTGGAATTATAGCAGCTCTTTTTCAGTCCTCTGGTAGTTCCCTGGTATTCTGGGATTTTTGAAATATATGGTTCAGTAATTCTGAGATCACATCTGCCAGCTCCTTTAGAACTCTGAGATGAATTCCATCTGGTCCTGGTGATTTAAACTAGAAGAGATGTCTTACCATTTTGTCTTACCATTTTCTATTTAGACTTGTATTCCTAACCTGTCTTTTATGGTACTGCTTTTGATAGGTTGGACTATTTTTTCCTTTTGTGTAATAAGCGATGCAAAGAATGAATTAAGCAGTTCTGCTTTCTCCATTCTGCCCTTCACCTCTTTGTCATTTCTCACATTAGTGGACTGATCATTTCCTTGACTTTTTTCTTCTTCTTTATCTGTTGAAAAGAAACTTATTACTATTATTATTATTATTATTATTATTATTATTATTATTATTATTATCATCATCATCATCGTCGTCGTCGTTGTCATCATCATCATCATCATTTGTTGTAGCCTTAATTCATTCTTAGTCTTAGCTTTCCTGACTTCATCTTTGCAGATTCAGGTTATTTGCTGATATACCGCTTTAATTATGTGTCCTTGTTTCTACTTTTTATACTGGTTCTTTTTGTCTTTCAATTTATAGAGTGTTCTTTATGCAACCATGCTGGTTTTCTCTGGGGTGTCTTATTTTCCTTTCTTAGTGATATTGTGCTACACTGGGCTTTTATAATCTCATTTTTCAATGTTTGCCAAACTTGAGTTGTTTTCCCTTTTAAGATTTCATGGTCTCACTCACTCACCCATTGTGCTGGCCTCTGCTTGCTCAGTTGCCAGCCTCTACTTATTCACCCATTGTTCTGGCTTCCACTAGCTCAATTAATCACTGGCCAGTTACTCTAAATTGCACATTTGTAGCAGTTGCTTACCAGTCCTTTTCCTGTCTTCCTTCTCCTCCTGTTCCCTCTTTCCCTCTTTCTCTTTTCTATACTTAATGTTTTACTTCTTTAATGTTTTAATGTCACATCTCTTTCTCTCCATGGTGGAGCTATGCCTCCATCATCACTCCCATCTTGAGATCATTATACTAGCAACTTGATAAAAATGACAAAGTGCTAGCAAGTCACAAAACAGAAACTTAACAGATAATAAAGTTAAGGAGATATTCAATTATTTTGATTCAGCCTTCTCAACACAAAGGTATTTGTATTGCCAGAAAATTATGAAGAGCAGGACGAAGTTAGAAAGTAATGAAAATATAATCAAGGAATACCACTTTACTTTCAGTCAGTTTATGTCTATGAAACTGCTTACTTTCATAAAAGATTATAGGAATAGCGTAGATATATTTTGATTGCAACATAGCATTTGACAAAGTGCTCCATGACATGATGATTAATAAGCTATTTTAAGTAGGTTGGATAATGACACACAAGTAATTGCCAAGTTCTTAACTGAAAAGCATACAACTTTCCAGTAAACCCCATAGAAATTGATATTTAGTTAAATTAGCATTCCACATAAATGTATTGATTGGGTGATCTGGAGACCTGGTGAAAGAAGGGCAATAGTGGCAGTGCTGTGAATATATTCTTCAGTGGTATTTGGTATTCAGCTTTGAGAGTAACCTACCATATAAAAAGAGAAAGGTCAGAAATCAGGTGGGACTGCACAGTTGATTGGATCATTTAGAGACTTGGTGACCTGGTAAAAGAGGGACAATCATGGCACTGCTGTGAATTCATTCTTCAGTATTCCACCTAAGCAGTGGAAGCAGTTAGGGACATCTGACTTTATTGTTCTGGAGGGTGCTAGCATCCAGGTGATGAGATGAAATCATGTTAATGAATATGCTGAAAACCAGACTCAGTCTGGTGGGTGATGATAGGTGTGACCCAAGCTTGCAGAATGTGACTGGGTAAAAGAAAAAGCCCATTATCTGAGACTTGAAATAACTGAATGTTGATCAGAAATGACCACAAAAACCTGATTACCTGCTGATTAGAGGATTTAGCCAGGGGAATATTAGATGAGGCCTTCTAAGCTGGGGAATTGATGTCAGGGTTTGGGAAAATTAATATCTCAGGACAACAAACAAGCAACAATGTCACAGAGGTGAGGGAGATATAATAGAATGCAAGGTTAGCCCATTCTTAGAGAATGGCAGTTTCAGTGCTTCATATTGATTCACATTCCAAGAACCATATCTCCTGCTCAATTTTCAGTCATGGGACCTTCTGTTGCCCAGTTTTTGGTTGCTATCACTGAGTGCCAGTTATTAAAACTCAGATGGGTATTTATTTGGAGGAATTGGAAAGACCAGAAGATATATTTAGGGCTGTTTTGAAGGCTTTATTTGCCAAATAAAGTCATTTAAATCTGTTTGAACTGAACTTTGTTTGTGGAGAGATTCAGCTTTGAAATGACTGAGATATAGTGTGGGGGGGGGAGGAAAAGGAGGAGGAGGAGGAGGAGGATCCAAGTCCTAGTGACTCTGGGCCATTATCTGAGAAGAGTTTCAATATATTGATTATGAGAAGTGGACAGGGTTAGGATTAACTCTAGGCATGGCCACCTATTTACAGGTGTGTACTAGATTCATGTCTTTCCTGGCTGATCAAGGTATCTCAAGAGATGACATTTCATTCCTTTCGATAGAAGTCATAAGCAATTTAATTTTGGGCTCCTACTTAAAGAGCAAGGGGCAGCAGGCCTAGAGACTCTTCGCATAAATCCATATTGTATGACCACTGTAACTGTTCCTAGATTGTGAGACCTGCTCACGTTCACTCATATTTTGATTATCTCTTATTTAGACTCAATGTGCTCTATGTCAGGGCTTTTCAACCAGTGGTATGCATACCACCAGTGGTACTTTACTACCTGGCAGGTGATAAACGACCCTTAGCCAAGTGTAGCAGGGGAGGGAACCAGCTAAAGCAGCTCCGCACAGACCTGGAGGACATCAGATGGAGCTGCAGAGCTTGACAAAGGCCCAGGATTGGCGCACATGGTAACATGGTAATTGGAGCTTCCCGAGCACTTGGAAAAGAAAAGGAGGAGGAGGGCAGAGAGAAGAGAAGCTATAAAAGGGGTAGGTTTGGGTGGGAGAGGTAGAGAAAGAGTGAGAAGAGAAAGGGGCGTTGTCTTACCTGAACGCCTTTTCTCAGCATGATGATGGAGAATCCACGGATGGGTTGTCTTAATCTATCTGCTCCAATTAGACTAAGTCTGAAATTTAGTACCGCCCCCTCTGTGCCAACTGCACCCCAGTTTTAGGCTAAGGCGATACCCAGACTTTAGTCCGACGCGTCTGAACAAATGGGGACCAGGCCAACTGACCTAATGGGAGGGAGTGGATTCTCCATCATCATGCTGAGAAAAGGCGTTCAGGTAAGACAACGCCCCTTTCTCCAGCATGATTGGATGGAGAACCCACGGATGGGACATACCAAAGCCCTGTGTCCCTAGGGTGGGGAATGAGATTGGGCCTGGTTCCCACCCAATGTTAATGCGTGTTCTAGGACCTTGCGGCCAAATGAAGCCGTAGAAGATGCATATATATCCATCTTGTAGTGACGGACAAAGGAGGAGGGCGATGCCCATGTTGCTGCCCTACAAACTTCCTCTATGGATGCCTGGGTAGACCAGGCTGCTGTAGTGGCTGCGCCCCTGGTGGAATGGGCCGTGATATGGCTGGGAGCTTGTAGTGACTGAGTCTGGTATGCCAGAGAAATACAAGCTCTAATCCACCTGCCTATAGTGGGTGAGGAAACCTTCTGTCCTAACGACGAAGGGTGAAATGACACAAACAGAGCCTCAGTCTTGCGGAAGGATGAGGTTCTCTGTATATAGCAATATAAGGCCCTGCAAACATCCAATCTGTTCCACTGAGCCTCTATGTCATTAGATGGGTTTGGACAGAAATCCGGCAAAACTATGTCCTGTGATCTATGATACAAGGAGTTGACCTTGGGCACGAAAGAGGGATCTAACCTGAGAGTAACCCTGTCCCTATGGAAGATACACAGGTCCTTTCTCACTGACAGGGCAGCCAGCTCAGAGATTCTTCTGGCTGAAGTTACAGCAACCAGAAATGCCACCTTCATTGATAATAGTTTGAGCAAACAAGTGTCAATTGGCTCAAAGGTGGTGAGACAAGAGCTTGTAAAACCTGATGAAGGTTCCAGGAGGGATATCTATGTACCGCTGGTGGTCTGGCATTGTTAGCTCCTTTTGGGAAGGAGCATATCATAGGGTGCTGTGTTAAGGGTTCCTTGCCACAGGAAATAACCGTGGCGAGTACTGCTACCTGCCTACGGATGGTGCTTGTGGAAAGCCCTTTGTCCAAACTGTCCATCAGGAACTCCAAGATAACTGGCACTGCAGCCTGTAAGGGTTCAATTTTGTGAGCTAAACACCAATTACAGAAGCTCTTCCATGTGGCATCGTATATTCTATTCGTCGAGGGTCGCCTGGATTGCTGGATCACGGCTATGAACCTTGACGAATATGAGTCTAGGCCTAAGGCCTGCCTCTCAAGTGCCAGACGGTTAACTGGAGCCATTGAGGGTCCGGATGATGTAACTCCCCCTGAATGAGGGAGATCCGATTGGCTGGAATCCTCCATGGAGGGGATGCGGAGAGCTCCATCAGGTTGGCGAACCAAGATCGTCTCGGCCAATGCGGGGCGACCAGGAGGATCTCTGCTTGTTCGCGAAGGATCTTCCTGATCGTGGCAGGTAGAAGGGGCAGGGGAGGAAAGGCATAGAGCAGTTCCCTGGGCCAGGGGCTACGGAGTGCATCTGTTCCTTCCGCTGATGGAGACGGGAACCTGGAAAGGAATCTGGGAAGCTGTGAGTTGGCTGGGGAGGCAAACAGATCTAGGCTTGGGGAACCAAATCTGTCCACAATCTCTCTGAAGATCTTCGGATCCAGCTGCCATTCGGAATGGTCCACGGTGGCTCTGCTCAATGAGTCCGCCTGCTGGTTGGCCACTCCTGATATGTGCTCCGCCCTGATGGAGGCAAGATTCAGTTCCGCCCAAGACCCCAGCAATCTGGCCTCCTGCATGAGAGGCTTGGACCTTGTTCCCCCCTGTCTGTTGATATGGGCCTTGGCTGTGATGTTGTCGGTTAAGACCAGGACGTGCTGGCCCTGTACTAAGCTGCTGAATCTCTTTAGGGCCATGTGTATGGCTCTTAGTTCCAGCCAGTTTATATTGTTCTTTAGATCTTGCCTGGACCACTGACCTTGGGCCCAGTGTGTGTGGAGGTGTGCCCCCCACCCAAATAGGCTTGCGTCTGTGGTGATGGTGATCCTGTCTGGCTCTTTGAATTCTGCTCCCCGTGACAGTGCCGGAGAGTCCCACCAACGAAGGGAGTTCAACACCGACCGTGGAACTCGGACCTTCTGGTGGGATGTGCTGGTATGAAGTCTCTGAAATGGAAGGAGAAGCCACTGTAATTCTCTGGCATGGAGACGTGCCCATGGCACAATTTGCACGCAGGACATCATCTTCCCTAGTAGTTGTGAAAGGGATGCCAATGTGACTACTCTGTCCCTTCGGATCCGACATACAAGAGTCTGGATAGAGTTCCGTCGGTCCTGAGATAGGTAGACCGTGCAGTTGCCTGTGTCTATAACTGCGCCCAAATGGAGGAGACGAGTTGTTGGTACAGTATGACTTTTCTGGAAATTCACAGAAAAACCGTGCTCCTGCAAAACCTTGATGGCTAGGGCGAGGTCTGCTTGGGCCCTTGCCATGATGATGACTGAATTAGAATGTCATCTAGATAGCATTGAACTCTGATGGGAATTTGTCTAAGGTGGGCTGCAATCACTGCCAGTACCTTTGTAAATACTCTCGGTGCAGATGAGAGGCCAAATGGAAGGGCTCTGTACTGGTAGTGGCATCGGGCATAACTGAATCTGAGGAATTTGCGGTGTCCAGGAAAAATTGGGATGTGCAAATATGCCTCAGTCAGGTCTATGGAAGTAAGAAAGCCACCTTGCCTGACGCCAGCCAGGATTGATTGAAGTGATTGCATCTTAATTTTTTTATATCTCAAGTAGAGGTTTAGACGTTTTAAGTCCAAGATCGCCCTCCAGCCCCCTGAAGTCTTGGAAATGATGAAAAGGTTTGAGTAAAACCCTCGTCCTTCTTGGTCTTGTGGTACTGGTTCAATTGCTTGTATTTGCAATAAATGAGCTATTGCTTCAGACCTTGGGAGACGGTGTCTAACACCCATGTGTCCGTAGTAGTGGCCGTCCAAATGCTGGAATAGAGGGCCAGCCGGCCTCCTATGGGAGGTGAGGCTGCAGGTTCACTTGCCTCGCTTAAAGGAGCGGCTCCCTGCGCCTCGAAAGGACCGCTTGGTCTGGAACTGTGATCTGCCTCTGTATGCTGAACGATCTTGTTGTCGTTCCTGTCTCTGAAAGGAGGGGCGAGGAGCCTGGGCCCAGTCCCAGGATGGCGCTGGCCGAAAGGGCTGCCTTCTGTAGTTACTCTGCGATAAGTTCCCCCAGCGTCTATCTCCCCTCCTTGATGTATTAACCAAGGTCTTGCGTTTATCCTTACCTTCGGTTAGGTATGGCTCTAGCGCCTTACCAAAGAGTTGTCCACCTGTATAAGGTTTAGAGGCCAGACACCACTTGGCCTTGGTGTCTGCTCGCCAGTTTCTGAGCCAAAGGAGCCTTCGTGCTGAAATGTCTGCCGCGATGGTCCGGGCAGTGTATCTGATCGTGTGTAAGGAGGCATCGGCTAGATACTGGGACGTGGCCACCAACTTACCCAGATTCTGGTGGGCTCTGAGCTGGTCCGGAGGGATCATGTCCTGGAGCTCCCGTAGCCACAGGACCGAAGCCCTGGCAAAGAAGGCCATGGAGGTTGCCGCCCTCGTTGCCCAGGCTGATGCCTGGTGGGACCTGCGTAGGGCGGACTCAATCTTCTTGTCCTCTGCCCTTAGTGCCTCATTTATGTCCCCAGGGATGTTGGACTTGGGAAACAATGAGTTCAAGGGCTCATCACTCTCAGGAATCTCCAAAAGGGAGGTCAGGGAAGGAGCAACATTGAACAATGTTCTCTCTACTGCACCAGGGCTTAAGGGGGATCCTAGTTTTTCCCATTGTTTCTGGACTATATTTAGAAAAAGGGGAGGGCAGGGAATATGATTCTGTGAGACAGAGGGCTCAGTTTATATGGCATGGGGACCCTGGGATGTTGGTGGGTTCTCCTGTTCTTGGGCGAGGTTTGCAGTGGTGCAGGCCTTGAGAAGCAGGGAATTGAAGAAGGAATGGTCAAAGAGACCGACAGGAGGGGTGGGTTCGGATGGGGCGATGCCCTCATCCTCAGACAAAATTAGGCCAGCTTGTTCAGCTCCTGTAGATTCCAAATCCGATGCGGGATCATCCATCCAATCCAGAGATTGTGAATGATGTGTGGCCTGTGGGGGTGGCTGTGGGGTGTTGGAGGCCATAAATTGAGCCACAGCCTGGGCTATCATGGACTGGAGGAGGTTCGGGTTCAGGGCCTGGTTCTCAGGAGGGCGAAATCCTGCTGCAGTGGGAGTGAATGTGGCCTGGGGCCCTGAGGTGTCCTGACCGGTTATACCCTTCCCTGAAGCCACTGTTAGGTTTGAATCTGACTCAAGAATTCCCCTGGGGGGAGACCAGGCCCCTGGGGCTGAGGCACTGTGCGAAGAAAGGGGCTCAAATATAGACCTTCCCATCATGCCTGTCAGATCTGGGGAGGCCGCTCTCAGTCTTTGGCACCCTTCCTCCCTCTGTGGCTCCCTGCTTGGCCGGGCTCGCTTGGTGGTGCTCTTACCACTTGCCTCTGATTGGCGACTCCTCTTGGCCGGCTCGCTGCCTTTCTCTGCCATGATGAGTTGCTCTGGTCTCAACCTTGGCAAAACGCCCCCCCTCGGCGCTGTACTTCACCAAGGGAGTCTACAGAGATACTTCAGCCCAAAAGGGGGTGGGCGGGGAGTTAATGGGCACCCCGATCACTTAGGATCGATCAGGCCCTCCCCAGTCGAACCTGCTCTCTCGACGATCCTGCCACCGATGATGTAATACTGCCTTCAGAAGAAAGTTCCAGGCAGTCTGGGCCTCAGCCACACACAAAATGGCCACCAAGGGCTTTTGCCACGCACAAAAGAGTCTCCGAGGGCTTCAGTCACACACAAAATGGCCGCCGATGGCTTCAGGCACACTCAAAATGGCCGCCGAGGCTTCAGCCCCACACAAAATGGCCGCCGGTGACTTCAGCCACCCACAAAATGGCCACCAGTGACTTCAGGCACATTCCAAATGGCCGCCAAGGCTTCAGCCCCACACAAAATGGCCGCCGGTGACTTCAGCCACCCACAAAATGGCCACCAGTGACTTCCACCACTCACAAAATGGCCGCCGAGGGCCTCAACCACATACAAAATGGCCGCCGGGGCCTTCAGCCACACCCAAAATGGCCGCCGGGAGGCAATTCAAAATGGCGGCCGCCAATTTCGCGCCCTAAAAAACGGCCATTGGAAGAAGGCCTTGAGGCCTAGGGTCTAAGCTGCAACGAGCCCTCGTTCGGGTGAATCGCCTGGGCTCCTAAAGCAGCTGGTGGCATGTGATTAGGCCGGCTGGAAAAGCTGTCATCCAAGGCCTGACAGGCCCTCCCGGCTCCGAAAATTGGGCCGCGCCCAAATTCTCACCTGCTGCTCTCTGCTGGGGCCGAGGGACCTGGGAAGGCTCCCTCCAGGCTTGATGAGGCTCTGAAAACGACCTAAATCAAAGGTTTGATCTTGCTGTCCCTAACTGAGGGAAAACAAAGAAGGGAAAAGTTTTTCCCCCCCTATAGGGAGGGGATTGTGAGTCTGTCAGCCTGAATAGGCTTCAGACTTGGATAATTGATCTTTCTTCTAGATATAATCGATTCTGAATCAATAATAAAATAACGAATAATAATAATAGCCTGAGCTAAGTAATTAAATAGAATTAAACAGTCTTCTGCTCCAGGAGCGAAGACAAAACGCGTCTTGGGGCAAAGAGACTAAGTCTAAAACTGGGGTGCAGTTGGCACAGAGGGGGCGGTACTAAATTTCAGACTTAGTCTAATTGGAGCAGATAGATTAAGACAACCCATCTGTGGGTTCTCCATCCAATCATGCTGGAGAAGAGGCTTTTCTTAACAAAGCAGTGAGGAGAGACAGAGCGAGCGAGCAAGTGGCCTGTTTTCTGAGGAAGGGTGAGTGAGAGTGAGCGAGCAAGCAGCCTCTTTTTTGGGGAAGGGTGAGCGAGCGAGTGGCCTGTTTTTGGAGGAAGGGTGAATGAGAGCAAGTGAGCGAGTGGCCTGTTTTCAGAGGAAGAGTGAGTGGCCTTTTTTTGGAGGAAGGATGAGTGAGATCAAGAGAGCGAGCAGCCTGGTTTTGGAGGAAGAGTGAGCAGTCTGTTTTCGGAGGAAGAGTGAGCAGTCTGTTTTCGGAGGAAGAGTGAGTGGCCTGTTTTCATAGGAAGAGCGAGCGGTGAACGAGTGAGCAGCCTGCTTTCAAGGGAATGGAGAGAGAGAGAGAGAGAGAGAGAGAGAGAGAGAGAGAGAGAGGAAGAAGGGCTGTTGACTAGCCACCTGACCATCAAGGTAGTGGTGCATATTAATAAATATGGTGAAATTCATCATACGTTCATCAGTGCAAAGGGAAAGTGATTCGGCAAAGGAACCACCACTGAAGAAATTAAAACTGGCACTGAATCAAAAATACAGTGACAATTATTTGAAGTTTGGATTTTATTTCCTGGAAGAAAATGATTAGCAGCTCCCTGTTTGTGTTATCTGCAGTGAAGTATTATCCAAGCATTCCATGAAGCCTTCTTTGCTCCAGAGACATGTTACAACAAAACATAAAGAGCACACCAAAAAGCCAGTAGCATTTTTTTGTGAAGAAGAGAGGTGAATTATAAAATGCCGTGCTGCTTTTGTGAAGTCCACAACCATCTCAAAAAAGTGTCTGGAAACATCTTATGAATTATCCTTGATAGCAGCTAAACAAAAGAAGCCACACAATTGTTAAAGAAGTCATGGTTCTCTCTGCCATTGCAATTGCTTCAATTCTCTTTGATGGAAAAATGGCTGATGCTATTCATAATATTCCATGTTCTCATAACACCGTCCAAAGACAAATACAAGATATGGCCACAGATGTTATTCAACAAGTGGTGGGAAAAAATCACAGCAGCAGAAAAATTTGCATTTCAATTGGAGGAAAGCACTCACATTGCTGATGAAGCACAATTAATTGTCTTTGTGCATGTTCCTGATTCGGACGATATACTGGAACATGTATTATTTTGTCACCCTGTACCTGGAAGAACAACTGGGGAAGAAATATTCACAATAATTGACATTTTTTTCAGTAAACATGGAATATTATGGACTTGGTATGTAGGAATTTGTTCTGATGATGCAGCAGTCATTACAGGAAGAGCTTCAGGGGTAATAGCTAAGACAAGAAATAGTTCCATTGTTTCTGATCACTGCATCTTGCATAGACATGCACTTGCTTCTAAACGGATGAGCCCAGACTTACATGAGATTTTGGAGGATGTTGCAAAAATAATAAATTTCATAAAAAGCTGGCCATTGAATGGATGTTTATTCCAGCAATTATGCAAGGATTTCGATTCTGAGCACAACACTCTTCTCTTTCATACAGAAATATGTTGTTTTTCAAGAGGTGAAACATTATCGAGATTATTGGAGCTACGAGATGAAATGCACCTTTTCCTGACAAATGTTTCATCACCCCTAGCAGAAAAGTTTGAAAATATCTTCTGGGTATCCTGACTTGCCTATTTGGCTGACATATTTAAAAAGCTAAATGAACTTAATTGGTTGCTGCAGGGCCATGGTCATAACATGTTTGTTATGGAAGACAAAGTTTGTGCCTTCCACAAAAAATCTCCCTGTGGGTAGGACAAGTTAAAAAAGGAAATATTTCATCATTTCCCAATGTGTCAGACTTTATTGAACTAAATTCTATTGTTGACACTAAAGACATTGAAACTTCCATCAAAAATTATTTGGAAAAATTGCACACCAAGTTTGCATTGTATTTTCCATTTGTGTCAAGAGGTTGTGATACTAGAATTTGTTGGGTTGCATCACCCTTCATTATGGACAATGTTGTGAACTCTGACCTTTCCTTTCCGGAACAAGAAGCACTTCTGGAATTGATATCAGATGGCATTTTGAAGGAACTTTTTAAATGAAAAAAAAAATTGGAGTTCTGGAGCCAAGTTGCAAAACTGTACCCGGAAGTGGGGGGGAAAGCTATCGTAGCATTACTGCGATTTGGTTCCACATACTTGTGCGAGAAGGCATTTTCTTCATCAATGTGTATAAAAACTAAAGAAAGGAATTGTCTTCAGCTAGAATCTGACTTAATTCTATCAGTAAGCACTCTCTAGCCACAAGGGCAAAGATTAATGTCAGAGAAACAGGCACAAGTTTCTCATTAAAAATATAGTAAGTACATGTATTTTATCACTTTTTTCCTTTTTTTGGTCATTAAGTTTTTGACACCTTGCTAAGCCACTGGTGGTACTCAAATATTGTCATGTCCTAAAGGTGGTACAGTCTGTGAAAAGGTTGAAAAGCCCTGCTCTATGTAGAATGGCCCTTGAGCACTACTGAGAAGCTACAAATGGTCCAGAATATAGTCTTTTGGGTAATTATATCCATGGTAGTGGCAACAATTATTTCACAAGTAGAGAAGGCTTCTGGGTGTAATTCAAGATGCTGGTTGTCACATTAAGCTTTTTATGGCACAGGGACATGTTGCATGAGAGACTGCCTATTTCCAATTATATCTGGTTATTCTAAAGATCTGGGAAGGAGAGATTGATTTAAATCCTTTAATATTAACAATGCCAGCTGAGAGGGATTCAAGAGAGGTGCCTTTTCTGTAATGGTCTTTCATTGCAGAACAGAATACTCCTAAGAATTGGATGGCCTGACCTTGCTAGCTTTCATAAGGGACAGAAAACTTATTTTTAATTTCAGGGATTGGATCGGTACACTAGATAATCCTACATTTAGGTTATTGGATTGATTGAGACTGGCCTTGGATATATGTTTTTTTTAAAAAAAAATTGGTTTGATTGCCAATTTTAAGCCAATTGCAGTTGCCTAGTGTCACACTTGTAAACAGGATGATCATATAAGGTACATAAATAAATCTAAAATAATCAGGGGTACTAAAAAGTAAGGCCAGTGTTATTAGATTTGAAGGAGCTGGGAATGTTTAATCTTGAAAAGAAAAGACTGATAAAAAATATGGTAGTACTTTTCAAATATTTTATATCACTATGGCAGACAAAAGAGACAAATGAGGACTTTCTGCATCAGATGATCAGCCTTTTGAAAAGGAATATAATGTAGTGATAATGAGAAATTTCAATTATCCTGATATCTGCTGGGAATCTAACTCTATTAAAACTCAGAGGTCCAAAAAATATTACTGTCCTTTTTCACTCTTCATTTGTCAGAAAATGGAAAGAGGAAACAAGGTGGCCTGTGATCCTGGACTTATTTCTCACAAAGAGGAACAGTTTGTTGAAGTGATAGTGAATGAAATCTTGGAGGGGGAATGTATATATTTATTGGTCCAAGAACAAGTCACATAATTTAAAAATACAGCACATCATTAGTAAATATATGCAGTAAGTTAGATATGTATATATAATATATAGACAAATAAAGGAAAGAAATCCTGTAATATTAAAATTTCACTAAAGGGACCAATCTGTTTCTATAAGCTAATGCTGTAAATAAAAGTTTCTCTATTGCTATGGTAACACCTGTTATCGGTCATTTAATAAGAAAATTTCAATCTCTTTATCATGATTGAAGTTGTACAGTGGGTACATTAAAAGAATGTGTGAAGCAGACTCAATCTCTCTATTGAAAGTATATGTATCTGATCACCATATGGAAGTTGGCATATAGATCAGTTGTCACCTTAGTTAAGACAACATCTACATAGGCAAGGAAGAAGAGCCTTCTATGTGGGGTATATAGAATCTTATAGATGTAATTGGATACTATTCAGGGGAGAGAGCAATTTGTCTATATGGGAGGTGAAAAAATTTGGCTTTGTCCATCTGAATATCTAAGTCCCATATTCTTTGCTTAAGTTCTATCAGGGCTTTTTTTTAATTATCTTTTCATTCAATATAATTTTCTTAGCAGAGCTTAAATTTAAAGATTTTGCTTTCTTAAATGTGAAAATCATAACAAAAAATAAATCGTGATATAGAAATCATTCTATTTACAAACAGCTGCTACAAGACCCATAGAATAAGAAGTTGTTAAAAAATGATGAATCTATTGTATTAATGTTCTAATATAAACATATATCAATTATATCCTTGATTTTTACAGCTAACATCTCTGATAGTGTGCAGAACCTTCAGCTTAGTAAGAAAAGTCATATATGTCACAGCTATGATTCATGGAATGGTGACATTCGTTTTCAAGAGATTGCACTGTAGATATAACAACTCTTCCACAGATGTGATGCTAGAAATTCACTGGCAGGCTTCTTTCCAAGTTCTAGTGTATATCAAAGAGGGAATTTAAATTTTCAGTGCATCTCTTTGTAATACTCGTTATCTAGCTTATCTTTCTGCAAGTTTCGATTCTTGGATCCTAGAGAGACAAAGTTGTATAAGTTTTTTGCTTGGACGATTCAACAAGTTCTCTGTGTTCCTATTTTCATATGGGAAATGCAATTTATTTTGATAATCTTGAAAACAATCTTGATTCTGTTATTTTAATATTGATGTTTCTAATTAAAAAAATCACAGCTATGCTTTAGATTTTGCATTTATTTGATTTTTTTTCAAACTGAAATTTCTTTTTATTTGTAAGACTGATTTTATGTTTTTGCAATACATAAACAACTGAATTCTATCAAGCCTTGTTGTTAAAAGATATTTGTAAATATATAAAAACAGTTATATGTGCCAAATTGTTACAGAGTTAAAGCCTCTTATCATCCTCAGACTGTAAAAGAGCTGTTAAGATGACCACAGATGGCTCCATTTGCCTGAGGCAACATGCACAATCAAATTAAAGCAATACGTAAATTATTACTAGTCATATATCTGTCTGGATGTTATGATTACCCAAGAGCAAATGTAATCAAATTACAATAAAGTTAGTAAGTTGAAAAAATTAAATTCTAATCTTTATTATACTAATATAACCTTTAATAGCACAATTAATATGATAGACATCAGTTTGAGGCAAATGCAGAAGCTGTGACCAAACATAGATATTTGAATATCTGAATTTCGATGATGCTTAAGCATTTCAAACTCTCTTCTGGATTTTGTCCAAGAAAGAAACTCTTATCTAGAATACAGAGAGGCCTGGATAGAGGAAATGCTAATAAATATTCACATGGCATCTTCCTAGGCGTGGGTTACACATCGCTTGTCTCAAATAAGACAGGAGCCCACAGTTTATATCATTCATTAAAGCCAAATGATATGGCCTAATTATCTAGCCAATTAATTGTCAATGACACTTTCAAAGAATTTTTTGTGAATATGACAATATTTGCGATCATCATACTGATATATTATATAAACTGGCAAGCTTTTTTTATTTATTAATCAAGTACACATACACACAATATATCTCTTATTACAAAATGTTTTAGATCAGGGGTGTCAAACTCAATTTCATTGAGGGCCACATCAGCATTGTGGTTGCCCTCAGGGGGCTGGGTGGGTGTGGCCAGGATGGGTGCAGCCTACTGGGTGGGCGTGGATGGAGTGGGTGTGGCCTACTGGGTGGGCATGGCCACTCTACATCATTCGCACCAAGGGTGCCTGTGGGGGCCTGGACATGAGTGGGTTAGATCTGAGGATCTCTGGCAGAAGGGGGTGGGACCAGGGTAAGTTCCAAGGCATGGTTCACTGGAGGAGCCTCACTGTTCCTCTCAGGCCATGCGGGAGGGGGGCTTATGGAGCTAAGATTGAATGCGTTTCAGCATAGATGGACACCACAAAATTGTACATTGGCTCCCGGCCAGCCTGGGACAAGGGCAAGGCAGTGGGGGCTGTTCCCTCACTGTTTCCAGGATGGCTTCGTGGGCCACATGAAACCACTTCGTGGGCCGCATCCGGCCCCCGGTCCTTGTGTTTGACATGTCTGTTTTAGATTGTCAAAACTGCCAAAAGTGTCAGAGAAGCATTAAGGGACAGAGCAAAGACTTATCTTATCTATATAAAAAGGAAAAAAAGAACTTTCCAGAGCCATTGGAAACAATACTCTGGGTATAACATAAATAGTTCTCAAGTGAATGGCTTTTGGTTAAATTTCCTTTAAACTTTTTATGTATAAATCAGCAGCAAATGGAAGAGATGAAAAGTAAGCTGTCAGGTGATCACTCCTCTATTCTGTACCATTAAAAACAAAAAAATAGTGGATAGGGATGATGGGATATTCCATCCCTGATTTCATAATAATCATTTCTTCTGTAGATTTAGGGAAAGTTTTGTTTTGACTTTCTGGTTGTGAAGTTTTAGCTCTGAGATATTGACATATTAATTTATGAGCAATAAAAATATTTTTAAATCAAAATTTAAAAATAAAGCAAACTGTTTCTTTTGACACTGTTTTCTAATCATGAAAATGAATTGGGATAATTATTTGATTTTATTGTGAAACAGTCGAGGCAGTTTTCACTATATTTTGTGATGGTGGTTGTGATATTTAGGATGTTGGAAAAACTACCAGCTGGCCTCCCTTCCAGCTGGTAAATGCAACCTGTTTCAGATGGCAGGAAACATAGCAACGCCTTGCAAAATTATGTAAATGCTTTTATTTCTTCGTCAAAACTTTTCATCACACAGGAAAACAAGAATTGTAAGGCTAATTGTGATTTGAATATTTACAGTAGTGCTAGTTTCTGTTGCTAGAATTATAACTATGCAATGAATTATATGAATATTTAAGAGGTTATTCTTCCTTTGATAGGAGGAGGAGGAAGAGATACACTGGTTTTTTGCCAATTACTGTTCTTAAAAGGTTATGTCTTTTTCAAACATTTCAAAAATTCTTTATTCTTTATAATAAATGAAACTTATTAAATATGAAATGGGAAGACACAATTTGACACTGATTTGAGGCAAGTTGCATATGAGTGGTATTTACATGTGTAAATGAGATTTCCAAAAATTCTGTCTTATTGGTCATTAGGGCTATGCAACGGATGGCAGGTTTGATTCTTTCCCAGGATTGTGTGCTAATTGTGAAGGGAAGACATGCAATCTTAAGGAGTGGATATCACCATTTTAAAGATTGCAAGTAAGACCCTGCAAGGTTGATGCCAGCCTTATGAGATAGTCCAGATAGGAAGCACAACCAAATGGACTAATTCTATTTTACTGTAAAGTTATATTAACAGATTCTTGCAAATCTGAAAATACATTTTTCCCATTGCCTTTACTGCTCAAATAACTGGGAAGGGTCCCTCCTGAGATATTTGCCATAGTCACAGTCCTGCTGCAAACTAAGCTACCTGTTGTCTGATTATTCCCCTAACTGTGGGTCTTCCCTCTGTTTCCCAAGGGCACTCCTACCTATCATTACCTGCTTCCTCATACTCTAAAGCACTTTTTAAAACATTATTTCTAAAGGGTTGCATAATCCTATTATTCATGAGTACCTTTTTTCATTTTAAGTAATCAGAAACTAGAATTCTAACTGATTGCAAGATTTGGTTCCAATCCTGACTCAGAAATGAAGAAAACAACCATATTAAATTTAGGTTGATTTAAAGGTTATCCCATATAAGTCAGGTAAGGGAATATAAAGTTGGATGAGCAGTAGTCACAGAAAGCAACCTACAGATAAAAGCAAGGAAGAAATATGTAGATAGAAGGCTGGCAAATTGAAACTTGATTTGTTAGAACAGCCTTCCCTGCTGATTTATTACAGACATCCTAGGGTAAGATCAATTATTATTAAATTTAGAGAAAAATAAGTACCCTTTGTATATAAATTCAAATAAAGAAATTACAAAAAAATCATTCACACGTAAAATATAAGAATAAAAAAATTAAAAGATGGCAAGCATGATGAAGCAAAGAGATTCACTCTGCCATGCCAAAGGCTTCAAGTGAAGAGTGAAGTCTTCACAGTTCTTCTAAACAACAGCAGACTGAGGTTCAACTGGACTTCTGGGACCCCAATAGCTGACATTGTTTAATCAAAGGAACCAAATTCCTTTGATTCTAACCTGGTAGAATCAAAGAAGCTGACAGGTACTGATATATAAACTAATACAGGTAGTCCTTATGACCACCATTGAGCCCACAATTTATGTTGCTAAGTGAGAAATTTGTTAAGTGAGTTTTGCCCCATTTTACAACTTTTCTTGCTTCATTTGTTAAGTGAATCACTACAGTTGTTAAATTAGTAACATGGTTGTTAAGTGAATCTGGTTTCCCCATTGACTTTGCTCATCAAAAGGTTGCAAAAGGGGATCACATGACCCCAGGACACCGTCATAAATGTGAGTTGATTGTCAACTGAATATACATCATGTGACCATGGGGATGCTACAATGGTCATACGTGTGAAAAATGATCATGTCATTTTTTTCACTGCCTTTGTAACTTCAAATGGTCACTAAACAATCTCTTGTAAGTTGAGGACTACCTATATAATTACACATTTGTTTAAAAAAATAATAGTTCCAAAAGTTATATGAACCACCAACAATTCTTCTTTTTACAAATTCCTTCAGAATCCTTCCAGTATTCCTGCTGATATGAAACCAAATTAACAAAAAGCTGTAAAGGTTTAGAGACTGTACCCCAAATAATGACTGTTTTCACACAACATATTAATATTTTTAAAGGATTTTTGGCTATGAACATATCTGATGATATGTTGACAATAGAATGATTTTTTACTTCTTTTAAGAATGAAAAATGGGATGAACTTAAACTTTCCCCCCCTTATTTTAACAGAAAAACAAGACTTCTGCACTGAATCTACAGTATGTGCTATATCCAGGGATATTCTTGGGGTTGTGAAATAGGTGCCTTAGGGTTCCATTTGGCTTATGGAAAACCACTGTTGCACTAAGCAGTAATTTGATTAAACATAGTACATTATACTAAAATTGATCTAATTCATACAACATGCTGGCACACAAGCAAGAAAATCACATTAAGGCTTAGAATGTTATATAAATCCAGCTCTTCATAATACTTCCCTGCACTGGAAGGTCAATCTGTCAATTACTCACTTTCTTTCCTTCTGCTGTTTCCTCTTCCTCCATAGGCCTTCATTCCAGGATATCAGTCTTGTATCATTTGCTAGATTCCTCTTATATTGCCCTGTACTGCATTATATTATACCATTAGACATCATGTTGTTTAATCAGATAAAACAGCTGGAAAAAAGAAAGTTTTCACTTAATACCAGCTATTTAAGGATGAGTCATCCTTAAATAACAATTTACTTATTTAATAAAAACTACATTTTAGTTAAGTCATTCATTCAGCCTGCTTTCATCCTATTCATCAAATGATAGCAATATATTTTCCAGAGGTGTAACCTGAGATCTTTTATCTTACAATGGTAAGGACCTGATCCAGGGCCTTCTAAACACCATTGGTCACACTTGTGGATGATATCTGCTATGACCCTGGCCTTTTAGAACAACTTTCCCCTGATGTAAGCTTGGCTCCCTTCCTCTTGACTTTCTCCAAGAACCTGAAGTCTTGGTTTTGCCAGTTGACTTATGGCCCCAATTGGGGAGTGGTTGATTGACAAAAAGTAATTCCCACCTCCTTCTCCCATATACTCTGTTGCCCTCTTCCTCATCTTTAGTTGTAACTTGTATTTTATTGTAATTTTAATGTGAATATACAGTATATGTATATATGGGTATTTATGTGTGTGTTTATGTATGTGTGTGTGTGTGTGTGTGTGGATAGATAGATAGATAGATAGATAGATAGATAGATAGATAGATAGATAGATAGATGAGAGAGAGAGAGAGAGAGAGAGAGGGAGAGTTATTTTAATTATGTAAGTCGACCAAAGTTCCCTTGCAGTGATATAGGTGGAAAACAAATTTAATAATAAAATAAAAAATAAAGTTTTCTTTCACTGAACAGATATCTCATGTGTCTGTGCCAATACCACACTCTCTGTGACAGCTTCGGACATTATTTTGTATGTCAAACAATATATTCTTTAAGTATTTAAAATTTTTAGTTTTATTTGTCTCGCATACTATACAAACATTCTTATTAAAGAGGATTGAGGGTTTTTTGGTTTTGTAGCATCAGTTTCTCCGTGTTTAGATCATGTTCCTCTATCATTTCCTTTGACTCCTGTGCAATAGGGAAAATGTCCCTGTGTCAGTTTTATCAACTCCCTTTAGCACAAGGCACCCTTTTTACTTACAGTATTGATTTCAAACAGAACAATGTAGCTTGCAATTTCCTATCATGTTCCAGGTCAGCAATCTAAGGAAGAGATGTATTCCAAAGCAATAATTTTCACATTATCCTAGAAATAAGGTCACCTTAGCTCATGATAATTCCAAAATTGACAGGAATCGCAAGGAGTAACAGGCAAGCCAAAGTGTTCATAGATTAAAAATAAAATGACACTTTGAAAGATCATTTAATAAGTCTATTACAAAATAATGTATTATGAAGAAAGAAAGAAATAAAGAAATAAAGAAAGAAAGAAAGAAAGAAAGAAAGAAAGAAAGAAAGAAAGAAAGAAAGAATTCAAAATGAATTCCTTTGGTACAGAAATCTTAGACTAAGACAATCCTTCCTTCCTACCTTCCTTCCTTTTTCTTTTATTTTGTACGTGCATAATTTAACAATGGTGAATAGTGTTTGCTATGCTTGCTTTTCTTGCTCTCTCTTTCTTTCTTGCATCCTTTCTGCCTATGGAGATTCTCAGTGATGCAGGTTGTGGCTGTCTCAAAGATGCTTTTTTCCAAAAGGCAACTGGACTATGTTTTTTTCCCCATGAGGAAGAAGAAGACGTTTTGCTTCTCATCCAAGAAGCTGATGAAGCTTCTTGGATGAGAAGCAAAATGTCTTCCTCTTCCTCAAGGGAAAAAAAGAACATAGTCCAGTTGCCTTTTGAAAAAAAAAAAAACACCTTTGAGAAAACACTTTCTGCCTCCACATTGTCTCAACTGGTCACTAGCACAGACTTATTAAATTAAATTGAAGTTTTTATATAGTCCAGGTTTTCAGAAGACTGCTCTGTTTTGTGAAACACCTAGAGATAATTTAGATTATACAGCACTTCTATGTACCATAGATGCACTGCAATTGACTAACAGATGGTTAAAACAAAATGTAGTTCTTTGAATGCCAAATGAGCATAAAGAAAAGATATCATAGCAAAAGCTTTAGGAACATAAGAGAGGTAACTAAAAACCATTTCATGACAGCATTCATCAAAGAGACCTTTTATCTTCTAATCTATTCTTCTCCTCTTCCTTCCTCTGAAGTAGAACTGCCTTTTGAACACCAATTCCTATTCAAAACCCCTTGCTATCTAATTCACATTAGATATAGAACAATATTTATAAAAACTGGCTGAAACACTGAAAGGGTTATCAATAAAATACATATGTATGCTGCAGATGCAACATACAGAGTTTTACAGAGTATTTCTCATTATTTCTTTGGATGCAAAGCAGTTATGCATGAAAGCATCATTGTATTAGATCTTTGGGGCAATTTACACTTTAGCCTCCACAGACTGAATAGTTTGAATGAAATTGTATGTTTATAATACTGAACATTTAATATTTCTTAAAACAAATAATAAATAAATAAAAGTGAACATGCATATTAAGACTGTTATAAATGATTTATATACATCTATTTACCAGTCTACTAAATACATCTAACGTAGTATATTTCCTTTTTCAAATACAAAGATTTCAATAGAAATGTCTCCAATTTTATCCAGTTTTATTCCTAATCTTAAAATTATCTAATAATATTGTACTTTGAAATCAGAAGAAGAAAATGCATTTTGTCTTACAAATTGAGTTAATCATTGAAGGTGGTTGACCTCAGAGTGCTGTGAATGAAGAAATGAAGGAGACACAAAAACATTGGAAGAGATTTATGCAGCCTCTAACCTATGGGATGTGCTCACAGGATATAAATTCCCAAAGTTTGACTGACATTACTTTACATTTCATTGCTATATGAGCTGAAATATGAGATGAATTTATGCCTAAATATCTCTAAATGCTTGTGGGGCTAGTGAGCATGCTTGGAACTTTAAGAACATTTTATGGGTAATCTCAGAAGACATCACAGTACTTATGTTGTGGATACAAAGATGAAGCACAATTATAAGGAGGCAGGTCATACTTTATTGAAACAATGATCCTTAGGTTCTGGCTTATAAAGAAAGAGGATCCAAGAAGATCTTTAATAAGGATTTTTAAATTGTGGAGCAGGATTTCTAGGGCACTGGTTTGCTATCAGGATCTACGGACTACATAGGGAAAACTGGATAAGTACATTAGTGCAGGGGTCCTCAACACATAGTCCATGGACCAGTACCAGGCCGCGACATGCCAGCAACCGGTCCACACAAACAAGCAAAGTCCCATCCACAAGATGCATGCAGCACACAAAACCACGTACCCTCTGGTCTGTGGAAAAACCTCTTTCCACAGAACCGGTCCCTGGTGCCCAAAAGGTTGAGGACCTCTGCATTAGTGTAAGGAGACATTTGATTGTTAAGAAAACTTTTTAGAAGGAGTGAGGGTGCTAGAAATAGTATTTTGTTTGCTTGTTGGCAAGTGAAAAATACTGGTGGAATAGGATGCCTATCACCCAGTTACTTTGCGCAAAATTTTCTACCTCTCGTTACTTTCATTCTGCCTTGGTCATGGCAGGCAATAGTCAATAGTCCTTTCTTTTGGTCAAATAATTAGTCATAGTTTCAGCTTGCCCCTCTCCTCACCATAAAGGCAAAAAGAGAACATGACAAAGGAACATCAGTGATACAATTGAAGATATTTGCTTCCATTTTGCCACAAGAGTAAAATTCAAACTCTGTCCAAAACAGTTTCTTCATCAATAACTCCTGAATCTATAGAAAAATAGATTCATGATATCTACTGATATATGAATACATATATTTCAAAACAGTTATGCAGGTTGCTGTGGTGTGCATGAATTATGAAACATTATTTTTTACTATAATTATACATTTTGGAGCTTGAATAGTGGCTTTATCAGTTCTTCCCAATTCTAAGAAATAATTAATTACAAAGTTTTCACTTGATTATTTAATATCATTGCAGTAAATTGGCATTCTCCAGCATGATTGGATGGAGAACCCACGGATGGGTTGTCTTAATCTATCTGCTCCAATTAGACTAAGTCTGAAATTTAGTACCACCCCCTCTGTGCCAACTGCACCCCAGTTTTAGACTTAGTCTCTTTGCCCCAAGACGCGTTTTGTCTTCGCTCCTGGAGCAGAAGACTGTTTAATTCTATTTAATTACTTAGCTCAGGCTATTATTATTATTCGTTATTTTATTATTGATTCAGAATCGATTATATCTAGAAGAAAGATCAATTATCCCAGTCTGAAGCCTATTCAGGCTGACAGACTCACAATCCTCTCCCTCTGGGGGGGGGGGAAACTTTTCCCTTCTTTGTTTTCCCTCAGTTAGGGACAGCAAGATGAAACCTTTGATTTAGGTCGTTTTCAGAGCCTCATCAAGCCTGGAGGGAGCCTTCCCAAGTCCCTCGGCCCCAGCAGAGAGCAGCAGGTGAGAATTTGGGCGCGGCCCAATTTTCGGAGCCGGGAGGGCCTGTCAGGCCTTGGATGACAGCTTTTCCAGCCAGCCTAATCACATGCCACCAGCTGCTTTAGGAGCCCAGGCGATTCACCCGAACGAGGGCTCATTGCAGCTTAGACCCTAGGCCTCAAGGCCTTCTTCCAACGGCCGTTTTTTAGGGCACGAAATTGGCGGCCGCCATTTTGAATTGCCTCCCGGCGGCCATTTTGGGTGTGGCTGAAGCCCCCGGCGGCCATTTTGTATGTGGTTGAGGCCCTCGGCGGCCATTTTGTGAGTGGCGGAAGTCACTGGCGGCCATTGTGTGGGTGGCTGAAGTCACCGGTGGCCATTTTGTTTGGGGCTGAAGCCTTGGTGGCCATTTTGAGTGTGCCTGAAGTCACTGGCGGCCATTTTGTGGGTGGCTGAAGTCACTGGTGGCCATTTTGTGTGGGGCTGAAGCCTCGGCGGCCATTTTGAGTGTGCCTGAAGCCATCGGCGGCCATTTTGTGTGTGACTGAAGCCCTCGGAGACCCTTTTGTGCGTGGCAAAAGCCCTTGGTGGCCATTTTGTGTGTGGCTGAGGCCCAGACTGCCTGGAACTTTCTTCTGAAGGCAGTATTACATCATAGGTGGCAGGATCGTCGAGAGAGCAGGTTCGACCGGGGAGGGCCTGATCGATCCTAAGTGATCGGGGTGCCCATTAACTCCCCGCCCACCCCCTTTGGGGCTGAAATATCTCTGTAGACTCCCTTGGTGAAGTACAGCGCCGAGGGGGGGCGTTTTGCCAAGGTTGAGACCAGAGCAACTCATCATGGCAGAGAAAGGCAGCGAGCCGGCCAAGAGGAGTCGCCAATCAGAGGCAAGTGGTAAGAGCACCACCAAGCGAGCCCAGCCAAGCAGGGAGCCACAGAGGGAGAAAGGGTGCCAAAGACTGAGAGCGGCCTCCCCAGATCTGACAGGCACGATGGGAAGGTCTATATTTGAGCCCCTTTCTTCGCACAGTGCCTCAGCCCCAGGGGCCTGGTCTCCCCCCAGGGGAATTCTTGAGTCAGATTCAAACCTAACAGTGGCTTCAGGGAGGGGTATAACTGGTCAGGACACCTCAGGGCCCCAGGCCACATTCATTCCCACTGCAGCAGGACTTCGCCCTCCTGAGAACCAGGCCCTGAACCCGAACCTCCTCCAGTCCATGATAGCCCAGGCTGTGGCTCAATTTATGGCCTCCAACACCCCACAGCCACCCTCACAGGCCACACATCATTCACAATCTCCGGATTGGATGGATGATCCCGCATCGGATTTGGAATCTACAGGAGCTGAACAAGCTGGCCTAATTTTGTCTGAGGACGAGGGCATCGCCCCATCCGAACCCACCCTCCTGTCGGTCTCTTTGACCATTCCTTCTTCAATTCCCTGCTTCTCAAGGCCTGCACCACTGCAAACCTCGCCCAAGAACAGGAGAACCCACCAACATCCCAGGGTCCCCATGCCATATAAACTGAGCCCTCTGTCTCACAGAATCATATTCCCTGCCCTCCCCTTTTTCTAAATATAGTCCAGAAACAATGGGAAAAACTAGGATCCCCCTTAAGCCCTGGTGCGGTAGAGAGAACATTGTTCAATGTTGCTCCTTTCCTGACCTCCCTTTTGGAGATTCCTGAGAGTGATGAGCCCTTGAACTCATTGTTTCCCAAGTCCAACATCCCTGGGGACATAAATGAGACACTAAGGGCAGAGGACAAGAAGATTGAGTCCGCCCTACGCAGGTCCCACCAGGCATCAGCCTGGGCAACGAGGGCGGCAACCTCCATGGCCTTCTTTGCCAGGGCTTCGGTCCTGTGGCTACGGGAGCTCCAGGACATGATCCCTCCGGACCAGCTCAGAGCCCACCAGAATCTGGGTAAGTTGGTGGCCACGTCCCAGTATCTAGCCGATGCCTCCTTACACACGATCAGATACACTGCCCAGACCATCGCGGCAGACATTTCAGCACGAAGGCTCCTTTGGCTCAGAAACTGGCGAGCAGACACCAAGGCCAAGTGGCGTCTGGCCTCTAAACCTTATACAGGTGGACAACTCTTTGGTAAGGCGCTAGAGCCATACCTAACCGAAGGTAAGGATAAACGCAAGACCTTGGTTAATACATCAAGGAGGGGAGATAGACGCTGGGGGAACTTGTCGCAGAGTAACTACAGAAGGCAGCCCTTTCGGCCAGCGCCAGCCTGGGACTGGGCCCAGGCTCCTCACCCCTCCTTTCAGAGACAGGAACAACAACAAGATCGTTCAGCATACAGAGGCAGATCACAGTTCCAGACCAAGCGGTCCTTTCAAGGCGCAGGGAGCCGCTCCTTTAAGCGAGGCAAGTGAACCTGCAGCCCCACCTCCCATAGGAGGCTGGCTGGCCCTCTATTCCAGCATTTGGACGGCCACTACTACGGACGCATGGGTGTTAGACACCGTCTCCCAAGGTCTGAGACTAGAATTTTGTTCCCATCCACCTGACAGATTCCGCTCTTGTCCTATTTCAACGAACAGGACCAGAGCTGAACTCAGGTCAGAAGCAATAGCTCATTTATTGCAAATACAAGCAATTGAACCAGTACCACAAGACCAAGAAGTATGAGGGTTTTACTCAAACCTTTTCGTCATTTCCAAGACTTCAGGGGGCTGGAGGGCGATCTTGGACTTAAAAGGTCTAAACCTCTACTTGAGATATAAAAAATTTAAGATGCAATCACTTCAATCAATCCTGGCTGGCGTCAGGCAAGGTGGCTTTCTTACCTCCATAGACCTGACTGAGGCATATTTGCACATCCCAATTTTTCCTGGACACTGCAAATTCCTCAGATTCAGTTATGCCCGACGCCACTACCAGTACAGAGCCTTTCCATTTGGCCTCTCATCTGCATCGAGAGTATTTACAAAGGTACTGGCAGTGATTGCAGCCCACCTTAGACAAATTCCCATCAGAGTTCAATGCTATCTAGATGACATTCTAATTCAGTCATCATCATGGCAAGGTGCCCAAGCAGACCTCGCCCTAGCCATCAAGGTTTTGCAGGAGCACAGTTTTTCTGTGAATTTCCAGAAAAGTCATACTGTACCAACAACTCGGCTCCTCCATTTGGGCGCAGTTATAGACACAGGCAACTGCACGGTCTACCTATCTCAGGACCGACGGAACTCTATCCAGACTCTTGTACGTCGGATCCGAAGGGACAGAGTAGTCACATTGGCATCCCTTTCACAGCTACTAGGGAAGATGGTGTCCTGCGTGCAAATTGTGCCATGGGCACGTCTCCATGCCAGGGAATTACAGTGGCTTCTCCTTCCATTTCAGAGACTTCATACCAGCACATCCCACCAGAAGGTCCGAGTTCCACGGTCGGTGTTGAACTCCCTTCGTTGGTGGGACTCTCCGGCACTGTCACGGGGAGCAGAATTCAAAGAGCCAGACAGGATCACCATCACCACAGACGCAAGCCTATTTGGGTGGGGGGCACACCTCCACACACACTGGGCCCAAGGTCAGTGGTCCAGGCAAGATCTAAAGAACAATATAAACTGGCTGGAACTAAGAGCCATACACATGGCCCTAAAGAGATTCAGCAGCTTAGTACAGGGCCAGCACATCCTGGTCTTAACCGACAACATCACAGCCAAGGTCCATATCAACAGACAGGGGGGAACAAGGTCCAAGCCACTCATGCAGGAGGCCAGATTGCTGGGGTCTTGGGCAGAACTGAATCTTGCCTCCATCAGGGCGGAGCACATATCAGGAGTGGCCAACCAGCAGGCGGACTCATTGAGCAGAGCCACCGTGGACCATTCCGAATGGCAGCTGGATCCGAAGATCTTCAGAGAGATCGTGGACAGGTTTGGTTCCCCAACCCTAGATCTGTTTGCCTCCCCAGCCAACTCACAGCTTCCCAGATTCCTTTCCAGGTTCCCTTCTCCATCAGCAGAAGGAACAGATGCACTCCACAGCCCCTGGCCCAGGGAACTGCTCTATGCCTTTCCTCCCCTGCCCCTTCTACCTGCCACGATCAGGAAGATCCTTCGCGAACAAGCAGAGGTCCTCCTGGTCACCCCGCATTGGCCGAGACGATCTTGGTTCACCGACCTGATGGAGCTCTCCGCATCCCCTCCATGGAGGATTCCAGCCAATTGGATCTCCCTCATTCAGGGGGAGTTACATCATCCGGACCCTCAATGGCTCCAGTTAACCGTCTGGCACTTGAGAGGCAGGCCTTAGGCCTAGACTCATATTCGTCAAGGGTCATAGCCATGATCCAGCAATCCAGGCGACCCTCGACGAATAGAATATACGATGCCACGTGGAAGAGCTTCTGTAATTGGTGTTTAGCTCACAAAATTGAACCCTTACAGGCTGCAGTGCCAGTTATCTTGGAGTTCCTGATGGATGGTTTGGACAAAGGGCTTTCCACAAGCACCATCCGTAGGCAGGTAGCAGCACTCGCCACGGTTATTTCCTGTGGCAAGAAACCCTTAACACAGCTCCCTATGATACGCTCCTTCCTAAAAGGAGCTAACAATGCCAGACCACCAGCGGTACATAGATATCCCTCCTGGAACCTTCATCAGGTTTTACAGGCTCTTGTCTCACCACCCTTTGAGCCAATTGACACTTGTTTGCTCAAACTATTATCAATGAAGGTGGCATTTCTGGTTGCTGTAACTTCAGCCAGAAGAATCTCTGAGCTGGCTGCCCTGTCAGTGAGAAAGGACCTGTGTATCTTCCATAGGGACAGGGTTACTCTCAGGTTAGATCCCTCTTTCGTGCCCAAGGTCAACTCCTTGTATCATAGATCACAGGACATAGTTTTGCCAGATTTCTGTCCAAACCCATCTAATGACATAGAGGCTCAGTGGAACAGATTGGATGTTCGCAAGGCCTTATATTGCTATATACAGACAACCTCATCCTTCCGCAAGACTGAGGCTCTGTTTGTGTCATTTCACCCTTCGTCGTTAGGACAGAAGGTTTCCTCACCCACTATAGGCAGGTGGATTAGAGCTTGTATTTCTCTGGCATACCAGACTCAGTCACTACAAGCTCCCAGCCATATCACGGCCCATTCCACCAGGGGCGCAGCCACTACAGCAGCCTGGTCTACCCAGGCATCCATAGAGGAAGTTTGTAGGGCAGCAACATGGGCATCGCCCTCCTCCTTTGTCCGTCACTACAAGATGGATATATATGCATCTTCTACGGCTTCATTTGGCCGCAAGGTCCTAGAACATGCATTAACATTGGGTGGGAACCAGGCCCAATCTCATTCCCCACCCTAGGGACACAGGGCTTTGGTATGTCCCATCCGTGGGTTCTCCATCCAATCATGCTGGAGAAAGGGGCGTTGTCTTACCTGAACGCCTTTTCTCAGCATGATGATGGAGAATCCACTCCCTCCCATTAGGTCAGTTGGCCTGGTCCCCATTTGTTCAGACGTGTCGGACTAAAGTCTGGGTATCGCCTTAGCCTAAAACTGGGGTGCAGTTGGCACAGAGGGGGCGGTACTAAATTTCAGACTTAGTCTAATTGGAGCAGATAGATTAAGACAACCCATCCATGGATTCTCCATCATCATGCTGAGAAAAGGCGTTCAGGTAAGACAACGCCCCTTTTTATATACAGTGGCTAAAACTGCATGAGAAAGTGTTAGCGTTTGTAAGTTATTATTTTTTTTGTAGGATTTATCTTAGAAAAATACCTATTAAATCAGTGTTAAAGCCTACCATATATAACAATGATGACCTTTATAAGAATTCTCAAATATTTATTTGAACTTGGTCAATCATATCCTATTACTCCACAATAAGAAAAAGCTAACACAGAGATAATCTCACTCAGCGCTTCTCTTTACTAATAGCAGCTCTCACAAAAGCCAGTAGTACCAAGTCAAATGAACAGACATTTTCCCTCAATAACCAAAAAAAAAAAGCATGTACCGTAAATGCCGACATACAAGGCGACCCGGCGTATAAGACGACCCCCGTCTTTATAGCCGGGCCGCATTCCTAGAACGTCATCTTATATGCCAGAAACTACCAGTATTTCCGGCGTATAAGACGACTCGGCGTATAAGACGACTGCCGGCGTACAAGGCGACCCGGCGTGTAAGACGACCCCCGTCTTTATAGCCGGGCCGCATTCCTAGAACGTCGTCTTATACACCGGAAACTACCAGTATTTCCGGCGTATAAGACGACTCGGCGTATAAGACGACCCCCGTCTTTGGCGCCGATTTCAGCGCTCGCGGAAGACGCCTTATACGCCGGCATTTACGGTAATCTCTTTTTTGTAAAAGAAGCACCTTGAACAAAGCCTTATTGCTGTTCAACTTTTGACCACAATGGACATGGGCTTATTGTTGTACTTGTGGCTGTAAATTGAAGCACCATATGACTGAACTCTATTTTTTTACCATTTTTATGATTTAAAAAAATTAGTCACTGTAGTCATTAAGAGAATCATTTTGGTGGCTAAGAAAATGTCATGGTTATTGAGTGAATCCAGCAAATTCAAATGATGCTTTTTGTCATCTTCTACTGGAAAACAGCAAAAAAAGAAAATGTTGCAAGTCATCGTCACCTGGTTACAAATCCAAGTCAATTGCCAAATTCTCAAAATACAGACATTGACTGAGGGGGCAGCAGTTGTAACTTTGAGGTTGGTTCATAAGTAGCTTTTTAAAAAATCCATCATACATTTGAACAATCATAAAAAAAATGTTTTAAGTCATGGACTATCTGTACCTCACCGAATATTTACACATCTCTACTCTTCATTACAGAGCCAGTCTGTAGTGATTAAGGCACCAGGCTGGAAACTAGAAAACAATTATTCTAGTCTCACCTAAGGCACAAAGCTACCATGGGCCAATCACTCTTTCTCTCAGCCCTAGGAAAAATGCAATGGCAAACCACCTCTGAAATCTCACCAAAAAAGCTGCAGAGACTTGTACAGGCAGTCAACAGGAGTCAACATTGAATCAAACAAACAAATTTTAAAAAAGAAAGAGGAAACGAACAAACCTTTATTACAATAGCAATGTTTCATGACTGTACCTCAGCAACTGAGGTCTTCTAAGTGCATTTGATATAATCAATACCACCTGAATAGGATTATGAAAATAAGTTGTAGTTGTAGTTTTGTACACTATGTATGTGTCATATAATATTCAAATTATTCTGTAATTAGCTATATTTAGTTAATACCAGCTTTAATAAAAATGAATTGATTCAATTTCTGATATGTTTTACTTATTTCTTGTAAAACATACAAAGCAATATATTCAAATAGATCCTATTCTTGTAAGATAGTCTAGACAGGAAACATGACGAGATGAGCTAGTGTTACTTTATTGTAAAGCTACAATAACAGAATCTTGCAGCCTCAGAAACTTATGATATTTGTTATTCCATATTCCTTTTGTGGATTAAGCTGCCACTTATCAACTATTCGCCTAGCTGTGGCTCTGTCCCTTGTCTCCCAAGGTCACTCCCATGTACTATTATATCTAGAGTCATCTGAATGTAAATTATGTGGCTGTTCTCATTAGAAGAGAGTTTATTTTATCCTCTTGTGTTTGCTAAAAGAATGTTTGCAACATTGCCTCCTTTGTTTTAATAAAATATGTGTGTCAAAACGGATAAAATAGTAATCCGTACCTTATTGAATCAAACTAAATGGTCATTTAAAAGGGCATGATATTACTGTGATAGAGGCACCCTTCAATTGGTTTTCCTCAGCCTTTAATCATCAGAGGAATGCTATGATTGATTAAAGGGGGTCCTTTCCTGCTGCTGTAACTATGACTCATGCATAAACCTTTCTTCCATGAGTCTGATTCATAAGAGAGCAACTTCACAAATTAAAGGTAGCCGTGGGAATAGTGATATTTTATTGTGGTCTTAAATTGTTGTAATAGGCAATTGTAGTGCTCTCTTGATGTCACAGTTTATATGTTGTATTATGCCTAGTCATAAGCACATAACAAAAAATCAGACTGACAAAAATTAAAGATAATGTGATTCCTATGAGGTTTAGAATATATTTTCCTTTTGATGAGACTGAGATTATTAAGTTAACTAGTCATCTGAATGTTGCACATTTTACCATTGGAAAGAATTATTCATCATTGCTGCATGAACATTTTAGTGAGGTTACAAAACATATTTATTTCTCTCCTCTTGTAATAAGCAAAATCACTCTAAACTAATGCCCATTTTCTTATTCTATATCATTCATGCTAATATAGGGGTATTGCAGTAATGGATTTCCTGCATCAGAAGGCACATGGACTTTTAACTTCCAGTTCAGTGATTCTAGAATCCTACCACTCAAGATTCTTTTCAACTTCAATCACCAATCTAATGGCTGAAGTCAAAATAGAAACAGAAATATATTTACTATTTCTGCTTACTCCAAATCTTTGCATTGGAAAAAATTAGCTTTGATTATAGTATTCAGGGATTGAGAAAGCTCCCTGTTTCAAATGAAATCCTCTGAAACTATTTAGATCTTGATGGAAACCTCCCCAATGGATATATGGTAATCCTTGTTCTTTATCATTCTTATTAGTTTTTAATGGCATAATGCTTACAAGTTTTAAAGGGGCACAATGGCTCAGCTGACAGCCCAGTTTCGAGACTCCAGAACCACCCAATGCGGTGAACTCCCATTCCTGTCCCAGTTCCTACCCCAGCTCTTTCCCATTTAGCAGTTTGAAAGCATGCAAAATGTGGTAGATTAATAGGTACTTTGGTGGGAAGGTAACAGTGTTTTGTACACTTTTGACATTTAGCCATTCTGACCATATGACTATGGAAAATGTCTTCAGACAACTCTGGCTCCCTCAGCCATGAAACAGAGATGAACAACATGTCTTAAAGTTGGACATGATTGGACAGGAAAACCTTCCCCTTTACTGCTTACAAGATTGACCTCTATTTTTTGCACAACAGTTCTCAGCTAAATTTCTTTCTTTTTTTTCCCCTTAACTTACCGTAGTTTTCTTGCTGCCTCATATTTCAAGGTGGTCTTCCAAGGACTGATTTTAAAAATGGAAACTTCCCACAGAAATATTAAAATGTGTTTATCTCAGAGTCTATATTGAAGCATTTCCAACAACTAATAAGAAAGATCTTTTGAAAAGAAGCTTGCATGCTCAGACTTATTAAAGCAAGATGTTTTTAAGAATCCTAATTGTCCCCAAAACTGCTGAATTCACAGCTGTTTTTGGAGAAAATTAAGATTAAACAATGGAGTGGAGAAGAACAACTCAGTGAAAGGGCATAGAAATAGTTCATTGTTCTTCATGTCATTTTTCATCTGTACACTTTATCCATGCCTTCCATGGCTGCAAACCATAGAATTACACTATTTTTGTGGGTATTAAAACTGAAAAAAATAATTTTCTATAGACATCAAGCTTAATGCTTATAACTTGTAGCGGTACATAGCAACTACACTTGAAAGCTAAATAATGTTAAGCTTTTAAACATTAATGAAAAACAGGAAATACGAGGACTATAGACTAGATTGGGAAGTTGAGAGGGAAAAAAAGTCATTGAAGGTAGTGGCATGTTTTCAGATTGTTACCTAGAAAACTACATGAAAACAATTTAAAAAAAAATTGCAAAGAAGCCTGAAGTTTTCCTCATTTTCTACTTTTTTTAGAATATGGATCAAAATTCCATAACCATTAAAAATGGGAAGAATAGAATTCTTCTAAAGATTTCACAAGCATTTAATGTAAGCTATGAGTTAAACACAGTCATATGCATTCTGATCCTGAAAACTGTGGTCACTTCTGCCTGCTACATAACTTTTTTTATGTCCAGAATGAATAAAATTCCTTAGAATTGTCAAAAGGAAATATATAAAGCATCATAGCCATAGAGGAATTTCTTTTTCTCTGTCAAATATTGGGGCAACTCCAATTCTTGGCAGGAAAATGAGGTCTTACTGGGCACAAATCTGCTATGACAAGACAAAAGTACAATTAAAAAAGGAAAGCAAAATGAAAGAGCAGGAAATGTTAAATATGGTAATGTCTTCATAAATTATTCTTCACATAATCTTATGATCTTTTAGGAAGAAGGCTGGCACTTTTCCAGGTGAATTAATGGTGAAATGATGTTGGGGGAAAAAAATCAGGGAAAATCTTGAATGTCTAGTCATATTAGCATATTTTCAGTTAAAAGTTATTCTAAGCGTTGCATCTTGTTTGGGTACATATGAATAGATACAATGGACAAAAAAAATCTGTCATGATGAGATGATTTGGGATGGATTTCTTTTATACACAAAGTATTTGAATTCACAATAAAGGAAAATAGTCAATGCAAAAGCTAAATTTTCTTTCGATTTAGTATCTCAGAACACTGAAACAGTAAATATAACTGTAATGATTCTTTCATTTGGCTTACAAGGATTTTCCTCCAGAGCAGCATTTCTATTTTACATAGGGAATAGAGAGACAATGTTACTCTATTTTTATTTATATATTGTAATGACTCCAACTGAGCGTATTATCCCAACGCTCATCTAATGTCATCACGTAGGTAAGCACATAAAACAAAACTCTTAAATAAGCAGTGGCTTTGAATGCTGAGTAATTTGGATCAGTCTATCACAAGTTATAAAGTTATAGTTATATATCAAATAATAAAGAGAAAATATGTTGCTACTAAACATATTTAGTAGCCTGAAAGAGGAGATCTCTTCATTAAAAAAGAAATCATGAAAATTATATTACTCTTTCCCAAAAGCTCAGCCTTGCATATCTATAAAATATCTCAGCCATGAGCTTTAATTTCCTTCACAAACACTTGGTACCATATTATTGATGATTATATTCTAATTCACAAGGGAGGAAAATGTGATTTTGTGCTAAAGAGTAGAAAGGAACTATGTAACAGTGCAGCTATATAAACTGACTTTTTAGATATAGTTGACATTTAATTTCTATGTGTGCTGATGGGTAGTCTATAAATCTGTCACATACATTGTAAGTATTAAGGATAATACATAAAAATGTAAATTGCTATATTTGTTGCTGAAACAATAAAAGTACAATAGAGTTGAAAGAAACCTTGGAGGTCTTCTAGTCCAATCCCCTGGTCAAGTGATCAAAATTCAGATGCTTGGCAACTGACTCATATTTATGACTGTCCTGGGGGTCATATGATCTGCTTTTGCAGCCTCCTGACAAGCAAAGTCAATAAGGAAGACAAATTCATTTAACAACTGCTGTGATTCACTTTATATCTATGGCAAGAAAGGTCATAAAATGGAGCAAAGCTCACTTAACAAATGTCTCAACCCAAATTTTGGCTTTAATTGTGGTCATAAGTTGAGAACTACCTGTATTTCATTCATGGAGAGCCACATAGGTATGTGTCAACATTACAAAATGATGACATAGTGTCATGACTCATATAAAAAGGCAGGGTTTTGATAATGACACTATGCCCAATGATTTGGACATTCCATCATATTCTTTTACAAAAAATGGAGAAGAAAACACAATTTGTGTCCCCTGTTTCTTCACCTTCTTGCTCAATGCTCCATAGTCCATTGTAATCTTCAAGGCTGTTTCTGGCAATATTGTTTCTATTCACCATCATCTCTGCTTTCTTCCTGTTCATGACATAGGCAGGAATCTTTCTTTTCTCAGTGCCTCTAGAGTCTTTTCTCCTTGAAGATTTGGCAAGGTTTTTCATCCAGAGATTCAGAAACATAATCATCATTGAAACTCTGGATTCTTTGCTGAAGTTCCAGAACATAAGAGCCGTTCTTGACAGAAAAAGTCCTATTCTGACAAAGTGGCTATCTCCTCAAGTAATATTGAAGTGCATTGTAAAATGGGGATAACCCAACAAGACCAGAAGAAGTCTACATTGCTTTGCTGTAGAAATAAAGTTTCATCAATATTATGGGTCTTGTTTTCTGATCAATTTCAAGATTATTTAATTAATAAACAAATAAATAAATAAATAAATAAACCAATTGTTTACTATTGCAGTCAAGGTTTAAACAATTTTCAAATGATGACAGTGTTTTATTAGATGCTATACTTAATAATGATATTATCTGAGACTTTTAAATCAATCCTAAGTTATTAAACTAGACTTATAAATCAATCCTAGGTTACTTGATAAAATTGACTTTGTTGGAAATGATACAATTGCTGTAGAAACTTATAACTAGAAGCTAAATAATTTCTATTCCTCTGTAAGCTTTTGGAACTTAAATACCTGGCACTAAGAAAACTGCTCAACCCACATGTTTTAATATTAAAAGTTCATGTTGTTTCTAAAACACTGATTAATTTCAATTAATTATCAACTTAAGAAACCATACTTTGTAGAGAAAAGAGAAAAACAGGAACCAGTTCTACTTTCTAAATTAAATTAAGGGGCACTGTATCAGTAAGATAGGCAGCATAAAAATTTAATAAATAAATAAAATAAAACCTGGTTTAAGTACTTCTTACTTCCCCACCTTCCCCAACTTTCAGGCGATCTAATCTAATTTATGAACAAACTTGAAAATGTATCATATACACACATACAGTAGTTACTTTCACATTAACATTAGAATTCAAAAAACATATTTCAGTGTTTTGGTTGTTCTACTGTGTTTTCACAAATTGTTGTCCTGGCATAATGTCCTTGCATCATAAGACATGACTTGTCACAGGTACTGACAAACTCTTTTGAACTATCTAATAGACTGGCATTTGGACTTTATGTATTCAGAAAGAGTCACACAGTTGAAAACAACTGAAACTGCTTCTGGAAAGATCTTGTAAATAGTCTGGAACATCAGCACACCTTCATAAAAGCCAGAGGTAACTAGTGGCATCTGACTAGATGACCCAAGCCAAGTGGTCAAAGTCTATTTACTGCTAGTGTTGGCATGTATAACATGCAGCTGCAGAGAAGATATCAGTCTGAGCAGTAGTGTATAGAAACAATCAGGTCCTCATTGCCAGCTCAGCCCTCAGTTGCCAGTAGGCAGCCATCCACATCAGGGAATAAAATGTAGCTCTTAAAGTGTTGCATTTCAATACTTCAGAAAAAAAATGTTAAAAATAACATAAGATAGAAATTACTTGTTTTAAAAATGGTGTCCATAAACGGATATTACAATAAAAATAAATTTATGCAATATTTTAGCAAAAAAGAACATGCTAATTTGATCAACATTTTAGCATAGTTGTCATGATATACACCATAAATTGCTATTAAAAAATGTAAGACCTATCATCGTAGTATTATACTTGTAATGTAGTTATTTTCTATTATAATGCCATCAATATTATGAATCCCTGGAAAAAATATTGTTTTTGAAAAGGAAAGGAAGGAGATTATTAGGTATATTAAATGAAATATTAAAAAGAGAAAGAGGACACAATTCAACAGATTTTAAACTAACCAATATGATAGTAATGAGAATCTTGTTATCTACCCAAAGAAGAAAATTGAGATGAAGGTAGAGATGAATTGAAAAGAAACACCTTAGGACAATAATGGAAAATCTGTAGGTAGATTCTGAGATGCCCTTGAACAACTTCAGAATCCCTTTTCAGAAGTTCTCCTGCTAGGTTTTGAAAGCTAGTTGTCATTTTTGAGGTCTAATTTTCAAAGGTCTATTTTTTTAAAAAAAATCTAGTGATGCCCTACAATTTTTACATCATTTCCTCAGTTGAGGACTGTCAATTGTGATAGAGTTAATTTAATTTAATCTAATCTTAACTACTGAATGGTGGCACAGTGGTTACAACGCAGTATTGCAGGTTAACTGACTGTTTACTTTCAAGAGTTCAGTCCTGACCAGTTCAAATTGATTCAGCCTTCCATCCTTCTGAGGTCAGTAAAATAAGGGCCCAGATTGTTGAGGGCAATATGCTGATTCTGTAAACCCCTTAGAGAGGGCCGTAAAGCACTATGAAGTGGCATATAAGTCTAAGTGCTATTGTTATTAATGTATATTCAGGAAAACTGGGTGGCTTTCAAATCCAGTAAAGAAAAGAAAACAATTAAAATAACACCCACATAAATAGGCAGACCAGGCTAAAACAATTAAAACAACAAACAGTACAAAAGATATGACAGGAGCTTGGCCAATAAATCATACCCACATTAACCTTGGCCTAAAAACTGAACCACCTCTTTTTTTAAAATAATATTTTAATAATTTTCCAATTTTACATCTAAGTATTTAAAAAGCAACGTGGTGTCAGGGTTAATCAATAGTTCAATAACGTACATAAATATTTCATACAAATCTCAAGTTACAACATCAAATATTTCCTCTCTTTTTCTCTTAATATCTACTATCTCGTATTTAAGCTAATACAGTTCTTATTATATCAACTAAGTAAAAGCATCATTATTACATTTATCAATATTTTTTAGCTTATACATATCTTAATTACTTTTACATTCAATCTTGATAGACTGAACCACTTCTTAAGGGCTTTCCGGAATTTCAGGAGAATGGGCACCATCTGAAATTCTGGGGAGATTCTTTTTTAGATTTTGAAACCACAACATAGAAGGCACACTTCCTTGGTCCTGCAAAATTGCAGCATTTAATTGTCTGAGGAGTGGAGTGTACCCAATCTGCCTAAAAGAACCATGAATCCAGAAACAATTGGAGATAAATGGTTCCCCAGTTGGAGATCTTTTACAAGTAGTCGCAAACACATTGAATTGCATCCCAAAGCCATTGGCAGCCAATGCAGCAATGACACATGGACATGCCTTTGGGTCTGTACCAAAGTCAAGGATTTGTTTGTTATTTTAGGAAAGGCAGATGGCTCTGCATGAGACCAAGAGCATGTAGGCAGAAAGGGAAAATGCTACAAAACATTTGTACAGTGTCTTGTATATGTCATGTGTATAGAATACAAAAAATCCAGGAACAACAGAGAAAGGATGGGCAAACAGAAATGATTACTTCACGACAGGCTCTTCCACTGTTTCATTCCACAAAAGATTATTTCTCCCTGAATTTAATTTGCTGTATAGAAAGAATTATTTCATCTGATTATGCTATCTTTCATTCTGTAGTTCTAGAAGGCAATGGCAAACCACTTCTGCATAATACTAAGCAAACCTCATGAATGTGTTAATGATAGACATTATTTGATTGATTGATTGATTGATTGATTGATATGCCATCAATTGATATTAACTTTTAGCAATCTGGTAGATTTTCTTTAGGATAATCTGCTTCTTCAGATCTTCCAATAATATTGAGTCCGTCCAACTTGTAGCTAGTCATCCTTTGTGCTTTCCATCTACTTTTACCACCATTATTTTCTAATTAAGAAAATACAGATTATGAAAACTACAATATATATAAATGGAATTATTGATATTTATATCACAAATAAACATATACATTGCAACGGCAAATGTGTTATAAATTTGTTAAAGCATAATATATTAAAGATATATATTCATTCTTCATCTTAAAAACCAAGCGATTACCTATGGAGTACACGTTTTGCTTGCTACTTGCTGCAATTTTGGAAAGCTTTATCTATTTATCTTTCTTTCTGTAGCATAAACTGTGGAGACAATTCAATTTATTGAAGCTACTCTTTTTAGCCAACTAATGGTGTAGTACACTTAACTTGATATGCTATTTGCCACTTGCTCTTAATGAATCTTTGATCAGCTTATACTTAGCTCACAATTTTGCCTCCATGTTTCACTGTCCATGGCTAAAAGGGTAAGAGTTTAATTTTCAAAAGGTCAGAAAGGGAAAACAAATTTAATAGGGTCAATGCACTTGAGAAGGCAGATCACAGATGGATCCTCTTGATTCTAGTTCTTTGACTCTGTCAGCCCTTCTTAGGTTTTCCTGATGTAATAAAGAGAGACAAGGAATGAGTGTGTGACCAAGATCTGCAGTTACCTGTGCTTTATTTTTGAGTTGAAGACTTCAGCATGGCAGAGCCTAAAGATGGTTCTTACTGAACAGTAACCTGCAATCACTCTTCATCCGTCATGCACAACAGAGCCAATTATAAATGAGGCATCTAGTTTGCAGATTTAATTTGGAATGTGCCATCATCCTTTCTAGACTTGAAATAAATGTATTTATTATACCAGTCACATCCTGAGAAGAAATAAATTGTGGTGAATATTTACAAAAAAGACTGAACAGCCTTAAACACTTTGTCAAGATTTTGGAACCACTTGTTACAAGTACTGCTGGAAAAAGAACTCAACCCATCTTTATAGCAACTGAACATATTTCAAAGCTGAAAATCAGAATGACTTAAATTAATTCTGAACTAAAATCTCATTAAATACAGTATATGAAGTTGACATAAAACAACATTAACAGAGAATGTTGGTTGTATGCTGGAAAAAAAATGCTCTCCAGAAGCTCAGGGACTAGACTGTCAGAAAACTTAAGAAAAATGAGAGCCAAGATCCACATCAAATTAACTCACTGAATTTAGAATTGCTTTGAGTTAACTTTTTTAAAGCATAGATATTATTTTAGCGTAGCGCTGAATCACCCAACTGGTGCACTTTGGTTACTTGAATGGATTCATCATGTCTCACACTGTTCTCCCAAGGTGTACTATGCACCTTATACTTTAAGAGGCTGCATCCTGGTAATACACAAGCTGAAGAAATAAAAGGTATTGAAAGCTATAGTAATGAGTAGAGTTGTGTTCTCCTTGTGCTTTTTCCTATTCTTTGCTGAAGCATTCAGTGCTGGTTCCTTCTTCTGGTTCTTTCAAAACAACTCCAATAAGAAATTGGTGCATTGTTTCTCAAAGAAAGCAAGTTAAAATGTTTCTATCTAGTCTACAAGCAGCCAATGTGGTCAGAATGCTTTTGAGATTTCTTTAATTTTATTTTCTTGATCCTTAAAAGAAAGGAGGAGACAGAGACTTAAATCCTCCACAAATACTGACACAGCATAAAGCATTTTGAGGCCTCCCACAAATCCACTATTTGTGGCATTCAGAATCTCCTTTTATCACCATCAATAATCAAAAATGATTGCATGGATTTTCTTCATTTTGAAACAAGAAATGCACACAAAGTAGTGGGCAAACTTAAAAGTAGCTTAGAACATTTTAATAATGCCTTACCTTAACAACATATCTAGGAAGATACAGAAAATCCTGACATAATCCCACATAACAAATTGCAGGTTTGGCAATGAGTCATTCATAGATTTATATGGAATGGGGGAAAAACAAGAGTAAAATTCAAAATTTTGCAAGGCATAAAAAAGATTAGCTATTCCCAAACTCATATAATACAACAGCCTCTCTGTCATGGGTAAGAGAATGGATAAAATTTCCTAATAGTAGAATTTCAAATATAGAAGGAACAGATTTAGCCAATGGACTCTACATATATTTATAGTATAAAGAAATAAAAGAAGACAAGAATCCACAAGGACAGAGTAAATGAGAAAATCTGTTTAAAAAGTGGAAATCCATAAAAGCAAGGATTAAATTTAGTGATTTCATCATGGACATTGCCATGAAATGCTTTTTATTTCAAGTAAGGAAAACAAAATGTGACACAAGATGGTCTATAGATAGTATATAACAACATCAGCAATTGCTGAGATTAACGTTGAATAAATGCCACAACAATGAAGGAATATTTTATGATCAAAACAAAACAAAAACAAAAATATTAGTACTACAAAGAAATACAGCCAAACATTCAGAAAATTCTTAAAATAAAATTTAAATTAAAGTCAAAAATATTTTTATTAGGTATGATCCTAGAGAATATAAATGAAAGGCAACATAATTTAAAAGATGTATGTTGACAGCAGCAAGAAGCAATCTGGCACACACATAAAAGAGGAACATTGGAAGACTAAAAGTGAAAAATATGTGGCAATGGAAAAACTGACTATATATATGCACTCAGAAATCTAAATTCAAGCAGGAATTTATTTTTTTATTTATTAAAATTTTATGCTGCGCCTCTCCCCTACAATGGTTCTTTCATATGCAATATATCACATAGCTGGCCTTATTAAATCACTAAAAATATGGCTTTTGAGTAAAAAGAGAAACTGTTTAAAATTAATAATAATTATATTACTAATAGTTCTTGGAATGGACTTGATAGGTGGGTTAAAAAGCCAAATCTGATCTAAGAATCTGGCTGACTGTGCAACAAACCATAATAACAATCATTTATAATTACATGGTCAAGGCTTCTGGTTTTGCACAGTAGTGTAGCAGCCAAGGGATCACGGGGCTCCGCACCACTCAGCTGATTTCTGCCTCCTAGGGGACCCTAAATGGGCCTGAAGTTGCCCCATAGAGGCAACAAAGAAGGAAGGAAGTCCCTCCAATTGCGGAGAGATGGTGGTCGATTCAATCAGTCCAGGAAAAGCTCTCCTGAAATCAGGAGGAGAAAGGATAGCTTAACTTCAGAGTCTAGCCCAAGCTACAAGCAGCTGAATCCCAAAAGCACTACTTTAAGCTGACTGTAAACAACGTGTTTGGAACTAGGTAAGAACAGTGATTTTCTCTCTTCTACTTGAAAATTGATTTCCTGGGGGAAAAGAAAAAAGAAAAACCCGAAGAAGCAAAAAGCCTCTGAAAGTGAGAAGGAGTGGGATCTGTTCCACCCTCCTGCAGATGGAAGTGGTGAATTAAATTTTTCAGGGGAAACAAAAATATATTGAAATGAAATGAATATAAGATTTAATTTGGATAAGTTTGAAATCCTCTTAAACCATGAAAATAGAAGTAAATAATAGAAGCAAACAATTGCCTGTTACTGAAAAATGAACTGGTGCTGACATCTAGTGGTGGATGAAAATATGTAACAGCAGTTGCTCTATCGCAGGAGCTGGTAAAGCCCAGAAAAAGATAACTTGTTTCTGGTGACCTTCAGTGTCTTAATAACATAGAACAGCTGTGACAAAAAAAGAGCACATTTTAGGCTATTTATAAAATGAGAACCATAAACGTTAGGGAAAAAAATGACCTTTCTGGATTACAAATACTAATTCAACTGTGACTCTAAAGCTATCTGCAGAGAAAGGAAAACCTTGATTTTTTGGCTATCATGAAAAACCAGAGATCTGCAGAAAGAATATATCAAGAAAAAACAAATACTTTCCAGAAGGAGATCTATGCTATGTTGCAACAAATCCAAACAACAATGATCTCAAACCATGAGGAAATTAAACATAACTTTGAAAACATAAATGAACACATCTCCAATTTAACTTTACAACATAAAAGTTCTCAAAAATAAAAATAGAGAGTGAACAGAAAAAACAGACAACTGAATTCGAGACAGAGGAGAGAGATTTCAAGGTGAAATTTAATAACATAAGGAAGGGTGACTTAAGTCAGATGGAAAAATTATACAGGAAATTCTGGACATGGAAAAGATCACAAAATAAGTTTAAGGACAAGAAAAAAGATTTGACAAAATGGATTCTGCCAGAAGAACTACAAGAACTTGAGAGACAAAAAATAATAAATAAAATCAAGAAAGAAAAAAAGGAAAATATTTTCAAAGAACATGGAGGGGTGAAACCTTCCTATAAAAACATCTTACCTGTTTTGCCTTTTGTATCTGCAACAACATTTTTGAAGCATATTGAACAGGGAAGATGGGCAAAAAAAAAAGGCTAAAGTGAGAATTAAGAAAGTAGATGATAAGATTTACCAGAAGGAATATTTAAAAATTAAACATCTGTTTGAATTTGGTTAAAGAAATAGAAAGATTTTGGATATAAATGAAGATTAGTTTAAGAGGGATGAAGACTTCAAGTAACACAGTTTTTTTTTCTTTTGTGTTTTGTTTTTTGACATGAGAAATATAAAAATGTTGGGATAGTTTATATAAAAATGTTTTCTTTAAGGGGTTTTTTTTGTTTTTTTTTAAGATATGAGAAATGTAAAAATGTTGGGATGGCTTGTATGAGAAAAAAGACTTAAATACTTAAGTGTAATTAATTTTGAGAAGTAAGAATGCTTTGAATATTGTGGGCAAAACAAATTTAAATAAGAATTTTGTAAACAGGATCTATGACAAGGCAATCAAGATGATCAATTAGAAAAGAAGTTTTATATTGATGTGATTATTATTTGCACTCATACCTGAGTGGCCTAGTGCTTTTCCCTACTTTCTTCAATTTAAGCCTAAATTTTGCAATGAGAAGCTCATGATCTGAGCCACAGTCAGCTCCTGGTCTTGTTTTTACTGACTGTATAGAGCTTCTCCATCTTTGGTTGCAGATCACATAGTCAATCTGATTTCTGTGTTGACTGTCTGGTGATGTCCATGTGTAGAGCCGTCTCTTGGGTTGTTGAAAAAGAGTGTTTGCTATGACCATCGTATTCTCTTGACAAAATTCTATCAGCCTGTGCCCTGCTTCATTTTGTACTCCAAGGCCAAACTTGCCTGTTATTCTAGTTATATTTTGGCTTCCTGCTTTAGCATTCTAATCCCCCATGATGATAAGGACATCATTTTTTGGTGTTGATTCTATAAGGTGCTGTAGGGCTTCATAGAACTGGTCAATTTCTTCCTCTTCAGCACCAGTGGTTGGGGCATAGACTTGGACTACTGTGATATTGAATGGTTTGCCTTGGATTTGCACTGAGATCATTCTGTCATTTTGGAGATTGTATCCCAGTATTGCTTTTCCTACTCTTTTATTGACTATGAAGCCTACTCCATTTCTTCTGAGGGATTCTTGCTCATGGTCCTCTGAATTAAATTTACCCATTCTTGTCCATTGTAGTTTGCTGATTCCTAAGATGTCAATGTTCAGTCTTGTTATCTCTTGTTTGACCACATCCAGTTTGCCTTGATTCATGGATCTTACATTCCAGGTTCCTATGGAGAAAAGATCTTTACAGCATCGGACTTTCCTTTCACCACCAGATGCATCCATAGCTGAGCATCCTTTCAAGTGTGGCCCAGTCGCTTCACTCTTTCTGGTGCTACTAGTGCTAGCCCTCTGCTCTTCCCCAGTAGCATATTGGACACTTTCTGACCTGAGGGGCTCATCTTCCAGCATCATATCTTTTTGCCTTTTGGTATTGTCCATGGGGTTTTCATGGCAAAGATACTGGTTTGCCATTTCCTTCTCCAGTGGATCATATTTTGTCAGAACTCTCTGGTATGACCTGTCCATCTTGGATGGCCCTGCACGGCATAGCTCATAGCTTCATTGAGTTATGGAAGCCCCTTCGCCATGACAAGGCAGTAATCCATGAAGGAGGGTTCAAATAATATTCAAATAATATTCAAATAATAAGAAATGTATTAATTTAAGGTTGGCAAAAGAGAATATTATTGGAAGAAGAGAAAATCAAGCAAAGCCATTATATGGACTATAGAATTATAGAAATTAATTGCTATTGTTTTGTAAATACTAACCCAGCAACATGCTGTTTACCAAATATTAAGGTGATTATATTAAAAATCAATAAAACATATTAAAAAGAAATATAATTACATGGTCAAATTCTACAAAAGATCAAGGGCAAAGTGGATAAAGTTAAAATGTGGCAATGACTTACAACTAGAACTTTAAAAAAATAACGAAGGCTTGATTTTGGCTACTCAAAAGCAAGCTATTGGAACTAATACAATCAAGGCCAGAACTTAAAAATTATGAAATGATTCAAAGAAGCAGAAGAAACAATAGATCATATACTCAGATTGTGTAAGAAAATTACATAAACTGAGTATAAACAACAACATAACATGGACATCAAAATGATTCCATAGAACATCTGTAAAAAATGTTATGTTCTTTAATGAAAAAATGGTGGGAACATAGTATTCAAAAAAGTAATACAAAATGAGCAGGTTAAAATATTGTGGGGTTCCCAAATACAGACTGATTAAATCTTGGCTCATAACACACCAAATATAACTGTGGTTGAAAAGAAGAAAGTTTGGATAATTGATGTAATCTTAAGGGAGAGTAGAATAGAAGATAAAGAATTGGAGAAAACCACAAAGTATCAATGTCTGAAAATTTAAATTTAAAAATTATGGCATAAACTGGACATGGTGATCCCAGTGGTTACTAGCACATAGGATGCTATGTCATCCAAGTGTCTTGGATGACACTTTAAAAAATCTGCACATTGACAACATTTCATCTATCAATTGCAAAAGGCCACATGGCTTGGATCTGTACATATACTACACCAATACATTATGAGATATAAAGGCTAACACCAGCTAAAAACTGGCAGCTGTAACTTCACATTGTTGTGAACATATAATTAGCCAAACAGAAATAAATACTAATGTCTGAAATAAAATATAAACATATTCAAGTAGCAATTAATAGCTGGAAAGGGGGCAGGTTATTAGAGTTTGCTGACAGAACACATGCACATGAATACAGCAATCGTGTGATACAGCTATGAAAATATATTCCTTTAAAGGGGGGGAGGAAAGAATTACTGTATAATCTAATATTAGGTTTGTGTGAATAAACTGAGAAGACAACAGTGAAATGTGACATGTAGAATCTATTACCTCAAAATAAAATGTCACCTGAAAAAGAACACATAATTTCTTAAAATTCCTTAGTAAAGTTCTGTTCATTTTCCTATTCTGCCCCTTATTGGCTCATGTTTTGGTTCTAAGTGATCATTATAATATTTTATCAAGTCAGTAATCTCTCAGTGCATCTTACCATCTCAGTGCCAAACTCTATGTTTCTAGCCATTAAAAAATACTGATCTAAAAATAACTTTCATACATGCCAACTCAATGCATAATATTGTTTATTGCTTCACAACAGTTTCCCATACCCTACCAATTTGTACTAGAGGGCATCTTTTAGTATCACCCAATCATGTTGATACAACCTCAAGTTGGCCCTCACTAATTTACCCTGGTACAGCAATAATTGGATAACTTGAGAATCTATAAGTCAGTAGCAGAGATGCTGCCATTATCCCAAGCCTATACACAATTATCCCCAAATGATACACACTAAGAAAATATGTGCTCAAATTATGAGCTCAGAGTTCAGCTTATATTAATAAATGACTGATGTTTACTGGTATAGTGCTGGCAATGAATACACTCAACATATTTATAACAGTGTGTAACATTAAGGCATTTGAGTATCTCAGCTTCAGACTCTTTCAGTGCAAAGGTTCATGGTGAGGAATAAATTAGTAGTTTATCATTTAGCAATAAGAAATAGCAAGTGGGGAAATGATGTATGCAGTTAGTCTAACAGAAGCAAAATATCTATCTAGTTTCCCACTCATCAATGAAGATAATATAAATAGTTCGGCTTTCTTATCAACAGAAGAAATATATCTCTTAGAATAAACTCGATGTTCATAAATATGCTACTTGGAAAGCAAATTTCTTTGTATTAACTTGTTCTTTCTACATTAAAAGGCAATAATATCAGTAAGGGTCTATAAATATGAAAGGAAAGCAGTTTAATGTCTTCCTCAAAAACTATATACAGTTTTAACTAAAGAGGATAGGGAGGGAAAAAACATGCTTTGATTTTATCCCAAAATGAGTGATCTGAAGCCAGCAACCTTTCTGCCTCTAATTCAGCCAGACCCTTTGAGCATAAATAGTAGGGGTCCTTATCAATAGCACAAATGTGTCCACTGGCAGCAGCAGGATATGTAAATGTATACCAAGCTTTTGTGTGTTAGAGATGGTAGCAATGAACCATTGCAGAGATTGATTTTTTTGTAATTCTGTTTCCCAGTACTGCTTTCTTGAAAGCACAGTTGCTTTCCTGTGTTTGTGAGGATTTAAGATTTCCATGCCCAGTTCTTTCTCCTAAAATTTTATCTTGTAATATTGTCTCAGCATTTTTTGTCTTGTTTGCTTTTAAAAAAAAAACAATATCCTAAACCATAGTGGAGACCTTTGTAGTGTATAATTATATAAAAATTGCAGCTTTCCCAACGGATGTTTTTCCAACCTATTGCTCCAATTTTCATTCTTTTCATTGTGTTCTTTTCACAATATAATTGGACAGCAATACTAGAAACCTCAAAAAGCAGTTTTCATTAGCAGATCAAGTGCCATGTGTTATTTTACTTCAGTGTAATAGGCAGAGAGGTAGCAAAGGGGATCCATGATTAGGATCTCTTAAACTAATAGCAACCCTGATGGAAGCCACTGCACTGCAAAACAAAATTGACCTTTTAGCCCTGCACAATTTTCTGGATTAAATCCATACTCACTTGACACTATTTGCTCTTTGCGGCAAAACTTGCAGTTATCCCATCTTCTTTTACAAGCTCCTTTTCTGCAGCATTTTGACTGAATTCTACTTCAGAATTGCCTTAGGTGAGGAAGTGATTATCTTTCCTTTCTTTGAATTTTAAACTCTGATCTTCACTGGTTCTTATTAATTAAAAATATTGGTGATCTAGTTTGAACATCCAGTTACCACCTAAGAACTATTAAATTGTACTCCTTTATAGCCTACTCCTGAATAACTCTAGTGAGATTTAATCTCAGAAAAATGTGTATACAGCTTCAGGGACTAGAGTATGTATTGTTTTAGTTCATGTTACTATACATCTCAGTGACTAATTTCTAGTTTAAGGGGTCATGAAAGTCTCAGTTCAGAAGATGTGAGGAACTCAATTTACATTTGGCATTCTTTCCCTTTTGCCTATCTTTCAGATGTGGCAGGTGTAAATTGCCATAATTCACAATCAAATAAAGAAAACTAAAATTGAGTGATAGGTCAGTATAAAACGGAAGATTGATACAACATGCTTTCTATTAGCAGCAAATCTACCTGAGACACATTGTGCTACCTAAGCCAAGAAGATGGGGGCTCCTCACTACTTTATCTGTTAGGTTTGTGTTTGCCCATGCACCTCTGAGTCAGACCTCACTTCTGGCATGATTTTGGACTAATCCTTTGCATTTTCTTGGCAAGGTTTTTAGAAGAGGTTTCCCATTGTCTTTTTCTAAAGCTAAATGAGAGTGACTGGCTCAAAGTCATCCAGCTGATTTTTTTGCCTAGTTGGGACTAGAACCTATGGCTCTAGCCTGATACCTTAACTATCACACAAAATTGGCCCAATACAAATGTTGTCTGGACTGAGTTAAATCTTTCTGCAACCTTAGCAATGTCCCTGCATTTTTCCTTCACATTTGCAAGCATAAAACTACTTTATAGAATGAAAAAGCAGCCATTTGCTGCACAATTCTTTCCTCCAACATTTTCTTGCCTCTTGAAGAAATGAGATTATTTTGTTTAGATACAGCAATGGCTGTAAGAAATAGATGATATAAAATGTAGTATTATTTTTAATAGGATCCTGCATTCACTGAAATATTTGACTATAAGCCTATTAATATAAAATAAGCTGTTATTTATTATTATTCTATTTATGCGAATACTATAAAATAATTCAGGTGAAATTGAAAGTCAATACTCATATAATTTTTCCTTATCTTCCTAAGTATTAATGTTATAGATTTATTGATAAATATTTTAATATAGGTCATGATTTGTTTCTACCATGTCACTTAGCACTAAATAATTATTAGACGGCACTGCTGTTTTACTTTGTTCTGCTTTTTGTTGCAAATATAGACTTGTTCTAATGACTAGAAAGTAGAACAACCTTATACCCATTTATCAGAATCCTTGGCAATGCATAGGTGTCATGCAGGTATAATCTGTTACCATTTTTATGTTCAGATTGTAAAAGTTTGAGCTCTTGGAACAGACTGAGAAAATGAAGTGCAACTTTATCCTGACTTTATATTATTGTATTCCTTCATTCTGAAATATATTCTGATAATAGTTTTAAAGGTTGTATCCAGTTTTCTCTCCAATTATCCCCCAATGATTCCTTTTCAGTGAAAATGCTTTACATATCTTCTGGGTGACATTGGAGAAGGAACATTACCAATAACACGAGTAAGGCAGAAATGAAATCTTTATGGGGAGGAAAAAGCTTTAAATAGTTCTTCTTTTCTTCATTAATAGAACTAAATTCATATTGTGTGGCGCCATCTGAATTCCCAATAAATCAATCTCTTAAAGCTACCGGTCTAGGACTAGAAATACTTTATAGAACAGAGAAAAGCCTTAGAGCACAAATCCATATAATAGTCTGTGATGTAGAGCAATTGAAAAAGGGACTAGATCAGCCAAAGGCAAGGGGAATTGCTGAGAACAGACAAACATTTTAGGTATAGATACAGAATGAATAAAACAGGCTGGAATACAGCATATGTTTAATCAGTAGGTTTTGTTATGATTACTCTCTTCTTCATAAGAAAAAGGGGGGGGGGGAGAGAGAGATGCACTCGGATGGGAGCACAATACATGATGCTTAAAATCCTAGCAGCCTAAAAGGAAAACCTTTAGAAAATACATAATTAAGGCCATTGCAGCTTAATCACAGCACTTTGTATGATCAATGTGGGTTACAGTGTACATAAAAGGAATGCTTTTGAAAAAGAAGAGGTGACCTGTTAGAGTAAAGAAAGGAATCTCTATTAAATTACAAATTGTCTAAATATTCCATAAGGGACTTTGAATGAGAGCACCTTCTAAAGCCCATGTAAATTTCACTGAGGTACAATAATAGATTACTCTGAGGATGGAAAGCTACTTAAAAGAAACATCATTTCAACACTGATAACAGAGTTTAATAGTTCATTGCTTTGAAAAATAAGTTGCATCTCTGAGTCTCCCAGAAGGACTGAGTTTGGAGAAATGATAAATGGAGAAGAAAACTCTCTGGGCTACATAGAACGTTGAGACAAACAAAGGAAGTTCCTTGTTACAGTATTCGAAACTAGCTTTCACATTTTCTCTTTCTCTCATCACCATCTTCTATATATGTCTAGTCTTACCAAAAATAAAGTTTCCTGGAAATGATCTCAGCTCCTTGCACTATAAGTATTCATATAGTTTTTTTAAAAAACGATAATATGGAAGTGGTTTGTCTGATTTGATTTCAATAAGGACTAGAACTGAGATTCATGTTGAAATTAAATCTAGAGCCATTTGCTGTCTTTCAGGTTTGCCAGCCTTATGATTTTCTTATGAGCATTTAACTTAATTATTTTCTACTTTTTAAATCCTATAGGAACAATCCCTTTAATAATAATAAAAAGTATTCCTGTTTATATTTGACGTTAAATATGAGAAAACAACAGACACATAAATACACAAAGAGAATAGTAAACCCAAAAACATAAAAACAAAACAAAGTAATCCAATTTATGCTGTTCAAGAAAATATTGAAAACTTGATTGTTCTCCCAGGACTTATTCCTGTTTTGTCTTTTATTTTGTTTGGTCTTTTTTGTTTTATTTTGGTATTTTGCTCTTCTGGTTGGATATATTCTTTTATATGTTAGGTTCTTATTTGTAAGCTACCCAGAATAATTTAAGAATCAGCCTATTAAATTAACAAATAAATATGATAGTGTATATGTATATTTATGTGAGCATTAGATGAAAGTAAAATATTTTATTTTTATATGTTACCAATCAGTTTTAGATAAATTCTTTTTGTATGCACAAAATGTATGAACATTGGGGAAAAAATTAATTACATTAGCTGAACTAAGTTAGTAATATTTTCCCTATGAACTCTAAAAGGATTTATCAGCAATTTTCAGGGTAGAATTATCTCACAATGTCAGATTTTCATGAAAGTTTAGATCATATTTAAGTTTCCTTTCCAAAATCATTATTATATATCTTTCATCTAGAAAATTATAAGATGACATTTTAATACAATCAGCAAAACTGAAAAGAAACCAAATACCACCAGATGATGCTCCAAAATTTAATTTGCACCATGACAAAGGCCTTCTTCACATTCAGTTCAACTTGCCAAATCTAGTTTATCCAATTGCATTTTAAATACAAGACTGAATGAAAAAGAGAATAAAATGAAATAAAGGCTTTCAATGGCATAAGTCATCCATACATGTTTGTACTAATTAGCCAAACAATGTTCTTTAGCATCTATTTTTTCATTTCAGTTGGCTAAAAGTTGCTGTGAGAAGAGAGTATGTTGCACTTGTTTTCAAAATGGAAGCCTTCAGTATATATTCATCAATATGATTTAAGTAAGAAACCATGATTAAATTGCTGACTACAAAAGGAGTCCCCCCATTTAATATTAATTGCTGGATGCAAGTTGTTCATGATGATGATTGTGATGACCAGTTGTGGGCCAAAAAATGTGAAGATGGTAAATTGGGAAGAACTGATGTATGTGAACAAGAATGAAGTGAATGTCCTGTGGCAGCAACCAGTAAGATTCATATGAGAATGATTGATGAAATGATTAAAGAAAATTGACAGATCACTCACAGGAAAATTGCTGTCAACTTGGCAATTCAGAGGAATAATGATGGGACAATATAGGTTCCTTGCATGCTGACCAAAGAGTTGAAAGCTTCAAAAGTTGAAAATTGTCAGCAGTTGTTGTCATTATGCTGTGAGAATGAAGATGAGTTTCTTCAGAGAGTTGACAAAATATGGGCTTATGTTAATGACCTACATAATGACATGGCAGCCTGTGAAACATCATCAAAATGTTTTCTTCTAGTATATGAGGTGCACAAACTACAGCAGGGGCCTGTAGGCTAAGACTTTATTACCTCATTATGCAAAAGTATCCTGTCAAGTGATCTATCTGTCAATTGAGACTTCTGTATATACAGTAGAAAAAATAAAAATCAGGCTGTTTTCCTTTTTAGTGAATTTAATGGCAAAGCTGTTATGAACATGGACATCAATAATGAGTCAGGTTTAAGGGGTTGGGGAATAATGAAACATAGCAACTCAACAATCCCAATTCTGCCTATTTTTAATCACAGTATCTAATGCAAGTAGTTAAGCTAGTTATGCATGACCTGGTGAAGGTCAAAAGTGGGAATGAACTTTTATTTAAAGACAATGGAACCAATAAGGACTAGTCTTAAAATATACTATTGTTGTTTTATTAAAAAAAGAAAAATTCCTATGAAGTCCAGATGAATTATATATCCCTTTGGATTTGTGTCTCTCTGTGTGTTTTATACAATCTTATTCATGTAAACAAATATTTATTAATGAAGCAAAGTGTGAGAGATATGGACTTAGAATATAGAATATCAGTCTGTGTCTCTGTCTCAATAAAATACTGAAACGATATTTTAAAAAATCTTTTCTTGATGTCATTATAGTTATTTAAACATTTTGAACTAATAATCTGCTAAATAGGTAAAGACAGCTGCATTTTAGATATCTCCCAATAAGATTTTTTTTTAAAAAAAAAAAAAACATAGTATTTCAGCTGAATAACTATCTAGCTGGGATACAGTCCCTGAGCTGCCAAGATTAGCTGCTTCATTGAACCTTGTTCTTATTAAACAAGTTTAATAAGTTTAACAAGTTTTATGCAAGAAAGCGCCTCACATTGCTCTTCCAATAGAAATGTTTTTGTTTTAATTCTTACTAGAACTAATACACGGATAAAATTAAATAACAAAGGTTAAAGAAAATCAATATTTGATTAAAAACAACTAAGCACAGAAGGATACATCTTCCCCTGCCATAATCGCATGGAATCAAACTTTTTGTATTGCAACTTTCATCATGGCAGTGTTTGAGAGCTGACATTTCAATGTCCTGACATTGTGCTATGTACCATTTCATTGTAACAACACATCGCTGTACAGCATCTTGAGAATGACATTTCATCATGGACATTGTCTAGCACATTTCCTTATGCACCATCTCATTGTTGACATTTTTGTCATGGAGATATTTTTGTCTTTCTAAAATGATAGTGCCATCATTGTACAAACAATTAAATGATATTCATTTGAAATCTGACTGGTGTGGCTATAAATTTAAATCAACCTCTAACAACAAAAGGGAAATCAGAATGTATTTCCATGATTAAAATCAATGTGATTGGGATAGTTTCCTCTTTATCCTCAAAGCAAATTGCGCTATCATTTCTTAAAATACAAATCGGCATATTTTGAAAATTATGTTGGGAGTAAATGCAGATCATTGACTACAAGTGCTCTCTTTTGTCTAAGAGAGAAAATGTCATTAAGGAAAAACTCTAACTGAACTGTATTGGTTTCAATGTTTGCATTTAAAATTGCTTTTGTGACAATAGTGCTTTTGTCACAGCAGGAATATATTCAAATTGAAACGAACAAAAATCCACATTTTTGAAGCAATTTGAATGGAAACAGTTCATCAGTTCTTTCTGGATGTGACACTTTCAGGTGATCCTTTAAAACACAAATAAACATTCTTTATTGGAAAGTTGTGAGGTTTTCAGTTGTAAGGAAATGCTAAAAGAAACTATGTACATCCTTTCAGATAGAAAGCTTAGCTCCAAATAATCCAACTTGTCAAAGTCCATTCTGAACATTATTTTAAAGTGGCGCAGCAAGACACTAGATATTCAAATTCTTTTGTGCCTCTCTCAAAGCAGTTCCTGTAGCCCAGGCGTGTCAAAATGGTGTCCACGGGCCAGATGCATCATGTATAGGCCACACCCACCCCATCTCTGCAAAGGCAAAAAAGTCACGATATGTCATGATATGTCACATGACGCGATTGAGTTTGACACCCATGCTGTAGCCTACAACTAGGTGGTACTATGACTTGCTGAATTCCAGCTGCTGTTCTTCTCAGAAGTTGCACTCCCAGCATATCTTGGGTATGTTGTAGTCCATATGGCTATTAGTAACTCTATCTGTTGAAATAGATAAAGCTAAAGTATTGAAACAGAATGTAGCTGCCTGAATGTATAAGAAAATCTGAATATGGTACTGATGAAGAAGAGAGTATATTTTTCCATAGGAGAGGAAACTGCTGCTGTGTTGGTAAGGAAGAGAAGAAATGTAGAGATTGAAATGAAAGACTTTTGGAAAGGGGAAGAAGGAGATGCAATAGTTGGCAAAAGCAAAATGGATTTTAGATAGCATTGGCTTTTGTACATTTATTATTGTTTCTTCTGTTGTTGTGTTGTTGTTTTTCTTATTCCAGGAGAGCTGAGAACAAGATTTTTGAATTGGAGGAGAATCTGAAAACACATAGAAGGAAAAGTGATTTGAGACAACTTAACTCAAACCTCTGTTCATTGCTTTATTGTTGCCAATTATAGGGAAGCAAAAGCTGTGTAAATGTTCCTGTAAATTACTGCCTCATAACAAAACTAAGTGCTTAACTTTGATACTGTAGGTTTCACTAAAAAAGGGGGGCAAAGGGAGTCACAAGAAGGTATGATGTATGCTAGAATCTATGAGTCCGTGTGACAGGAATAGTATGATGAAAGAAGTGGTTTAATTTGATATTGAACAGTTTTATTATAGCTGATTTCTTTCATGAAAGGTGGGTGTTTTTTTGTCTTCACTGTATTAAAAATTGCTTGAAGTTTCATGGCTTTGAAGACTAAGATGGTGGGACTTTCCTCAATGGGAACGTTATTAGATAAAAGCTTCAGATTTACCCCCCTATTAATTTCAGATGCATAGAAAAGATTCAGAAAGGCTTGACTGTCACTTAATAGCAAGTGCCAAGGCATTAAACAGTTTTACTCCTGACTTTATTATTGGCTCTCTAATTTTGCTGTTTTATGCATTTAGTGCTAAAGTGTGTTTGTTTCTTTGTTTAACAAGAAGGGTGTCAATTTTTTTTTAAAAATAAACTTTTTTCATAATCTGTGGAATTGCCAATATATATGTAAACTTTAATACACTACGAGTTTGGGAAAAGTAGATTTAAGAGAAGTAACAAGTTACAATTTTGATGATTATGTCCTTTCAATGTGTGAGAAAATATACAAAGATGATATTACATATAAATATTTTTGCACTTGTAAGTTTCAACATTTAGCAAGGAAAGCAATAATTAAACCTATATCTAAGACTTAGTTTTCAAATATAGAAATCAAGAGGTCTCAGCGGTATGAAAGTACTATTAAATATGGGAAATTGTTATCTTAGCATGCTTTGTACCAGTAAGAAAGGATTATATTTTAGATATGCCTTTCTGAACTACTTAGAAGAGGAAAAAAATATCTCACCATAAACTATTCGAAGAGAAAATGTGTTTCACTTTCTGCTGATTACCATATTTTTAATAATTTGATTTGTATCTTCAAGTTTTTTGTATTCCTACTGTAATTAATAAAAAAGATATGACAGAACCTTTGACACCAATGCAGATTTTTATATGCCCATAATTCTTTTTCTTTAATGACCCTGTAATTCCTTGCATCGGGGTGGAGTCGGGGCAACTGAATTACCTTTGCAAAAAAAAATCAGGGAAGCACCAGTACTTATACTGCAAACCCATGAATGAAGAATCAGCCAGAATATGACTTATATGAAACTGTTGAAAAGAGATAACTTTTTCTGATAAACTTCTTACATTGCTAATTCTGCTCATTCAATATTAGCAGTAAGAGCTTCAAAATGGTGGAACACCTGGACAATCATGCTCCCTCTTAATATGTATTATACATATTGCATGAGATAAAAAGGGCAGATAATTAATCAGAACATAGCTGCTATTTTAACAGAATAGCAGAATAACAGAGTTGGAAGGGACCTTGGAGGTCTTCTAGTCCAGCCCTCTGCTCAAGCAGGAAACCCTATACGATTTTAGATAAATGGTTGTCCAATTTCTTCTCCAGTGTCGAAGCCTCCACAGCTTCTGGAGGCAACACATTCCACTGATTAATTGTTCCATCTGTATGGAAATTTCTCCTTAGTTCTAGGTTACTTCTCTCCTTCATTAATTTCCATCAATTACTGTTTTGCCTTCAGGTATTTTGAATGAAGTAGAATGTTGTTTCCTAAGTGGAGGGGGGGAAATCACATTGGTTCTGGGATAGATGAGCTATTAGTTGGAGTATTGATAGTAAAATAATAACAGAACAGAATTTTAAGTAAGGAGGAAAGAATAACAAAAAGCAATGCTGACAAATTGATCAAAGTGTCCTACTATCATGTCATTGCTGAATGAACTCATAATTTCAATTTTTATAGTATTGAACTTTAAAAGTTATAAGAAAAAATAATATTAATAAATGTTATTTATTGTTCTACAGGAAATCCATCAGGTCCTGGTACTCATCACTTACTGTACATTTTTTGATCTCATCAACAATCAAAGAAATGACTAATAATAGTTTTGTAAGTTATCTAATAGCATCTAAAAGCCTATCAGATAAGGTTCTCTTTTTTATTATAAGGCAAACCTTTTAAAATTGAAAATTTATATTTTCTGGGTACCTACTTATCATATTCCCATCTTTAACAATGTTTATTTTTTCTTCATATGATTTCCCAAGATCCTACTAGTATTTTCCCAGTGTTTTTGTTATAGTCAATATATTGAAATATCTTGGAGTGCATCTGCAATATCACTTGCTTCAGTACCATTCAAGAGAGATTTATGGAAATAGCAAGATCCAGATAGTTTAATGAGTTGCATATTTGAAATAATTGGGCTGTAATTTTATATTTGATAAAATCTCTTGAAATAATAGTCAGGAAATCAAAGTAAAGAAGGCACATTTCAGATGCACAAGTAACCAAATGACAAGAATGAACAAATGGTCAACCATTGATCAATTCTATGTATGTTCTAATTGTACTAATAATCTTACAAATTATTGTCATTTATGTTGGGAATAGTCCTAATTTATTATTTAAACTTTGATTAAAATCCTCCCCTTAATAATTTGATTGCAACATATATGTACTAAATAATGAAAACATAGCAGGGCATATAAATTATGTGAATATAAAACTGACCTTCTGCAAATAGATTCTTGCAAAGCAATTACCAGTTGCTTTTCGACTATGATAATAAAGATGATATTGAATTAGAATAAAGCATTAGGCCTGGATGGGTTTCCTGTAAAAATACAAAATTTATTCATTTACCTACCCATACATGAATCACGGCATAATGGTTGGGTTTTAATTAATTCTTGTATTTTAATATTGTATACTACCTGGAGTAGTATACTCATTTTTGGCAGTCTTGTGAAAAAGTAAGTACACCCTCTTTGAGTTCTAAGATTTTACATATTAGGACAGAGTAAAAAAATCATCTAGTCCTTAGCAATTCTTCAAAATAAGTAAATACAGCCTCAAATGAACAACAATGCATGACATATTACACCGTATCATCATTTATTTTACAAAAAGAAATCCAAACTGGAGAAGCCATGTGTGAAAAACTCAGTACATCTTATGATTCAGTAGTGTGAAGAGCCACCTTTAGCAGCAATAACTGAAGTGATTGTTTTATGTATGACTTTATCATTCTCTCATATTGTTATAGAGGACTTTTGGCCCACTCTTTTTCACAACATTGTTTCAGTTCATTGAGGTTTGTGGTCATTTGTTTATACACAGTTCTCTTGAGGTACTATCACAGCATTTCAATTGGGTTAAGGTCTGGACTTTACAAAATCTTGATTCTTTTCTTTTTCAGCCATTCTATTATAGATTTTCTGGTGACTTGGGATCATTGTCCTGTTGCATGACCCAATGTCAGCCAAGCTGTCAGACAGATGGCCTCACATTTGACTCTAAAATACTTTAGTATACAGAAAAATTCATGGTCAACTCAATGAGTGCAAGTTGCCCAGGTCCTGTCCTTGCAAAACAATCCCAAATAATTATGCCTCCACCACCTTTTTATTGTTCAGTAGGAAATTACTGCAATTCCTTATTTTACTCCATTGCTTATAATGTGATTATTAGTGCCACTGATACTTACATGCTCATTGGATTTTAAAAATGGCCTGCATTTTCTTAAATGACATAAAGAACTAATGAAATATTGAAGATTCTTATCTAATTTATTTAATACTATAGAGTTTATTAATTTCCTAGAGTTCATTCATATTATGATTATTTGTCTTGACTTTTTTTCTTTCTCTCTTTTCTTGTTTTTTTTTCTTTCTTAAATGTTTAATAAAACTATAATAAAAATAAGCAATGAGAAACTGTTTTAACTTCAGATTTCAACAGAATACTGATTCAGCAAAAATAACATTCTGGACATAATGGACTTGACTGTATTTATTTAGAACAGGAATGAAGATAAAACAAGAATCAGATTAACTCCTTATTCACTGCAATGTCAATATAAGACAATCTAAATACTATACAGATCATGATGATATGACCATGGGGATGCTGAAACAGGCAGAATTCCAGGAACTGATAATAACTACCATTTGTTCAGCATTGTCCTTATTTTGAACACCAGTGAATGAGTGATCATAGGTCCATGACTATCTGCATTTATTCAGAAATACTGAAAATTCCACAAGGTTCATAAACATTTAAACACTATTGTATGTTGTAAGACTAACACTGTTGGAGGGAGTGCTAAACTAATATGGGAGATGTTGGCTGACAAGTAATTTCACCATCTGGTAATTAGCTATCTAAAAATAAAGATTTGTTACAAAGGTATAGTGTCTGCACCTCAAACTCTACATGAATTGAGAAAACAGATCCTGTCAATACTTGTGCATTATTTTAACTATATATTTTTGAAGTGTTCAATAGATATGGAGAAGAGAGAGCAATACCTAATGGAAATTTCTGAATAGGAGGTATTCAGAATCTAGTCTAGTGAAGGCATGGATGGAGCTTAATACCTTGATTAGATGAGCATAGAAACAATCTGTTGAAATCTATTAAAAAAGGTAAACCTAATGTTATACAGATAGTCCTCAACTTACAATAGTTCATTTAATGACCGAAATTAAACAGGACTGAAAAACTGACTTACGACCATTTTTCACACCTATGACCCCATGATCACATGATTTACATTTGGATGCTTGACAGCTAGTTGATATTTATGACAGTTGTAGTGTCCAGGGTCATGTGATTCCCTTTTGTGGCCTTCTGACAAACAAAGTCAATGGGGAAGCCAGATTCGCTTAACAAAACCGTATTACTAATTTAACAACTGCAGTAATTCACTTCAACAAATGTTTCAAGAAAAGTCATAAAATGGGGCAAAACTCACAACAAATTTCTCACTTAGCAACATAAATCCTTGGTTCAAGTGTGGTCATAAGTCGAGCACTACATTGTGGTCATAAGTCGAGCACTACCTGTACAGAAAATGTATAACTCTTGTAAATTTGACAACTATTAGTAACTTACCCTGCTTATCTATAAATGTTTTAAATCCCCATTCACTAGTTCACAAAGAACAATAATTATTTATTGATCTCACTACTAACAATGTTTCATTCATTATGCAGTAGGATCTAGAAATGTGATTTAAGAGCAATAATGGATTTACATATTCTTACAAATATCTATAAAATGTATGAATTGTTACTATTTATCATAATTAATCAGAAGCCTAGATTACTATTGCTTTTCCCCTGGCTCCAGGTTGGTAATGTGCTGGTTTAATAGAACATTTCTCAAAAACCATTTGTATGTGGATTTTAACTGTATTTTCATAGAGTAGAACATAATAAGTAAGGGCTTATTCACACTGTCAGGTTTCCTATCATAAGGATGAGCCAGCAACCATTTTCTTAAGAGCAGTACTACATGACATTGCCATTTATTCAATTCTTGCTCACTTGCACACTGTATGTGACTGCTGAGTGTGTTCCACTTTCAAAGATTTTTTGTTGTTTTGTTTTGTTTTCTTCCCAAAAATGGTGTTTCTGTTTTCTTAAGTGAAGCTGTCTGGGTTTCCTGCTAGAGTACATTTAAATTTCTTACAGATCAGACTCTGAACTTTGACTACTTTATAGAAGCAGAAATGCCCCCTTTCTACATTTTCATGGCCAATCCGGAATACCATCTGTTGCAGGCTTTGCACCAGTTTTTCCTAATAATTCCTAGAATTATTCTAGTTTGAAAACCAGTAATGTTTTTAAAAAACAATTTTCAGGTTTTTTTTATTTCACCATTTTATCATTTATCCAGTCACTAAATAGATCTTAAAAATAATGTAAGAGTACATAGTATGGCTTATGTATGTATGTATGTATGTATGTATGTATGTATGTATGTATTACTAGGCCTCAGGAGAGTATGATATGGCTAAATAAAAGAAAAGCAGTCATTTGAAACAAAAGCTTCGGCTACGTCACAGACACATTTCCTTTTTCAAATATCCCCCCTTCCTTGGTTTGGAACAATGATGGGTACTCTAGCATATTCATGAACTACACTATTTATTGGAATTGGTCAAACTATATTTCTTGCTATTTCAGTTGATTGTATAAAGCCCCCAAATCATCTCTTGAAATACCAGTTTGTGTTATTTTTCTGCAAAAAAATAAATATTTTCTGCACTAAAGATCCAAGACTATTGCACTTAGTAGGAAGATAATCCTAATTCCCTTTAAAAAATTCCCTATTTTCCTATTTGTTAAAGAATGAAGTAACTCATGAAAATCAACATAGGCTGTCAGTAGTGATATCTGCAGCTTGGGGGGGGGGAATCCCCATTACCATTTGAACATTTCATTCTATGTTCCCACTTTTATTCATGTGAAAATCAAAATAGTATTGCTAGCTAGGAGCTGTGATGGTTAGAATGCAATATTGCACGCTAATTCTGACCACAGCCAGGAGTTCCATCCTGACCAGCACAAGATTATCTCAGCCTTCCAACTTTCCAAGGTCAGTAAAATGAAGAGCCAGATTGTTGAGGGAAATATGTTGACATTTTTAAACCACTCAGAGTGCTGTAAAGTACTGTGGAGCTATATATAAGTGTCATTGCTATAGTACGTTTGCTAAAACCAGTTCAGGTTTCAGAAAATTATCCTGTTAAGGATTATATAGACATATATAAATTATATAGTCACAAACACCTTATATAATATCTTCCCCATATTTCATTGCATTGGAAAGATTAACAATGTACAAAAAATCTGCAGAACATGGCTTCTTAATTTTTTTTCCCCTAGGGGCTAATCAGGATGCCTACATGTGTCTCACCTCTCTGTCTGTGAGAGCTCAGTCAGGGTGGGCATTCATGTCTCTGAATATATTTCTGCATTCTCTGTGTACTGAGTCTATTGTTTATGTTATGTATGCACTATTAAACATTGGACGGAATAGGTAGGTTGGCAGCATCTTAGAATACCTTCCAAAAGGGATTATGGGACAATTTTATGGGCCTTTTTTTCCTACAGCACCTGGCCTGACCAAGACCACATCACAATAGTAATGGGGGACTTTAACTACCCTGACATCAACTGGGAGACAAACTCTGCACCAAGTGGAAGATCAAACAGATTCCTGACAAACCTAGCAGACAACTTTGTCTACCAAAAAGTAGAGAAGGGAACTAGGGAATTAGCCATTTTGGATCTAATTCTCATTAACAGAGATGAAATGATAAAAGATGTTGAAGCCATAGGAATCTTGGCAGGAAGTGATCATGCAATATTGGAATTCAACATTATGGAAGCACAAGCAATAGAACACAGTCAAACTAGAGTCTTGGACTTCAAGAGAGCTAATTTCAATAAACTTAGAGAGGGTTTGGAAAGGATTCCATGGATGAGAATCCTCCAGGGGAAAACAACTCAAGAAGCTTGGGAAATTTTGAAAAGCGAGATAATAAAAGCCCAGTCTAGCACAATACCAACAAAGAGGAAAAATAACAGCTCTCAAAAGAAACCAGCATGGCTGCATAAAGAATTCTCTGATAAATTGAAAGATAAAAAGAACAAGTATAGAAAGTGGAAAGAGAGACACATAACTAAGTCATAATATCAGCAAATAGCCCGAGCCTGCAAAGATGAACTGAGGAAAGCTAAGGCTCAAAATGAACTAAGGCTTGCGACCAAAGTCAAAAATAACAAAAAAAAATTTCAATATGTAAAAAACAAGGAAAAAGTGAAGGAAACAATTGGTCCATTAGTGGGTGAAAGTGGCAAGAAGGTGACAAGCAACAGAGAGAAAGCAGAACTATTTAACTCTTTTCTCGCATCTGTCTTTACACAAAGGGAAAAAGCAGACCAACCTATCAAAAATAGTGCCATAAAAACAGAATAGAAACACAAATTAAGATAGGCAAGAAAATGGTAAGTGAGCACCTGTCCAGCCTAGACTAGTTCAAATCACCAGGACCAGATAGACTACACCCCAGGATTCTTAAGAAACTGGCAGATGTGATCTCAGAACCACTGAACTATATTTTTCAAAGATCCTGGAGCACTGAGGAACTACCAGAGGACTGGAAAAGAGCTGATGTAGTTCCCATCTTCAAAAAAGGGGAAAAAATGGATCCAGGAAATTACAGACGTATCAGCCTGACCTCAATACTTGAGAAGATTCTGGAAAAGATAATCAAACAACAAATCAGCGAACACCTACAGACAAACAAAGTCATTACTAAAAGCCAACACAGGTTTGTCAAAAACAGATCATGCCAGGATGGCATGCCTATTTAATATTTAATAAAAAAGTGGATTGGGTTTTAAAGTCTCATATTATAAGAATCTCTTTGCTTAGAGTGTGGAGGAAGTATTATAAATTTGATTTTAAAATACCATTGTGGGCTATACCTCGGCATGCCATAGAAGGTATAAGGAAAGGGGTTAATATGGATATGGTTTCTTATGCACAGTTACTTAGATGGGATGGCGAAGACTGGCAGTTAAAATCTTTGGAAGAACTAATACATGAAAATCTAACTTATTCATGGTTCCAATATAGACAAATAGTGGACAGATGGAAGATGGATTGTAAAATGGGCTGGCTTAGAGAAGATGAAACTCTTCTAAAACAAGTAAGAGATCAAAGGCCAACCCATATTAAGAGAGTTTATGGGGTTTTAGTGGAATTGGATTCAGAATCTGAATTAGTTAAAGATTGTATGATTAAATGGGCACAGAATATTGGTGAATCGATTTCAATGGATACTTGGGAACTTATTTGGACAAGAAATGTTAAATTCACACAAGCGCAAAATTTAAGAGAGAATTTTTATAAGATGTTTTATAGATGGCACCTTGATCCAAAGAAAATGTCCATTATGTACTCTAATTTACAGCCGAAATGCTGGAGATGTGGACACTTGGATGCTACTTATTATCATATCTGGTGGACGTGTAAGCATATAAAAGCTTTTTGGATTAAGATATGGTGGAATATTCAGAGAATTTTTAGAAGGAGGGTAAAATTTACTCCGCAATTATTTTTATTAGGTATTGTTACTGATTGTGATGCTAGGGAGGTTATATTGATGCTAAATTTGATTACAGCCGCTAGGCTGTTAATAGGACAATATTGGAAGAAGGAATCCTTGCCTATTTTACAAGAGTGGTTTTATAAAGTTTCGTATTTGGCAGAAATGGCAAAGATTTCGGCTTTTTTAAAGGAGCAATCTCAAGAGAAATTTTTTGCGGTATGGGAAAAATGGATAAATTTTATACAACATAATTTAGATATGGAAAAATATTATTTAGCCTTTTTATAACTTGTAATGATTGTTTTTTTTCTTTCTTTCTTTCTTTCTTCTTTTGTATTATTATTTATATACTTTCCTATATATGTTTTATTTTTCGCCTACCTCTTTCTTTTTTCTTTCTCTCTCTCTTTTCTTTTTCCCTTTTTTCTTTTTCCTTTTTTTTTACGTATATTATTATTATATATATTATTATTATGATTTTTATTATTATTATTAATTATCTTATAAATTGTATACGTTATTTTTTAAAATTTGTTAAATAATCCTATATTCAGTTCTGGGAAGTCGGGGGGGGAGGGTGGGGTGGTTTGGGAGGGGGGGGTGGATGTTTATTTGTAAAATTTTTGAAAAAATTCAATAATAAAAAAAAAAAACAGATCATGCCAGACAAATCTTATTCCATTCTTTGACCAAGTTACAAAATTAGTGGATCAGAGGAATGCTGTGGATATAATTTATGTGGACTTCAGTAAGGCATTTGACAAAGTAGATCACAACCTACTACTTGATAAGATAGAAAAATGTGGGGTAGACAGAATCACCACCAGATGGATCCGTAGCTGGCTGACCGGCCATACTCAGCGTGTGGTTCTCAATGGAACTGCATCTATATGGAGGGAAGTGTGTAGTGGGGTGCCCCAGGGCTCTGTTCTGGGCCCAGTGCTCTTCAACATCTTCATCAATAATTTGGACGAAGGGATAGATGGGGAACTCATCAAATTTGCAGACGACACCAAGCTGGCAGGAATAGCCAACATTCCAGAAGACAGGCTTAAGATACAGAAGGATCTGGACAGACTTGAACACTGGGCATTAACTAACAAAATGAAATTCAATGGTGAAAAAAGCAAGGTTCTACATTTAGGCAAGAAAAACCAAATGCACAAGTACAGCATAGGTGGCACCATGCTCAGTAGTAGTAACTGTGAGAGGGACCTCGGAGTCCTAGTAGACAATCACCTAAATATGAGCCAGCAGTGTGCTGCAGCTGCCAAAAAGGCCAACACAGTGCTAGACTGCATTAACAGAAGGATAGAATCAAGATCACATGAAGTATTAATGCCTTGCTAAGGCCACACTTGGAATACTACATCCAGTTTTGGTCACCACGATGTAAAAAAGATGTTGAGACTCTAAAAAGAGTACAGAGAAGAGCAACAAAGATGATTAGGGGACTGGAGGCTAAAACATATAAGGAACGGTTGCTAGAATTGGGTATGTCTAGTCTAATGAAGAGAAGGACAAGGGGGGACATGATAGCAGTATTCCAATATCTCAGGGGCTGCTATAAAGAAGAGGTAGTCAAGCTATTTTCCTGAAGGCAGGACAAGAAGCAATGGGTGGAAACTAATCAAAGAGAGAAGCAACCTAGAACTACCGAGAAACTTCCTGACAGTGAGATCAATTAATCAGTGGAACAACCTGCCTCCAGAAGCGGTAAATGCTCCAACACTGGAAGTTTTTAAGAAGAGACTGGACAGCCATTTGTCCAAAATGGTGTAGGGTTTCCTGCCTGAGCAGGGGGTTGGACTTGATGACCCCCAAGGTCCCTTCCAACTTTATTATTATTATTATTATTATTATTATTATTATTATTATTATTATTGTTGTTGTTGTTGTTGTTGTTGTTGTTGTTGTTGTTGTTGTTATTAATGCTATCTTTACTTAATTGATATAATAAGAATTGTATTAGTTTAAATATGAGATAGTAGATATTAAGGGAAAAGGAGAGGAAACATTTGATGTGATAGTTTGAGACTTGTATTAAAGATCTTTGAATGTTATTGAATTATTGATTAACCCAGCCGTGACATTGCTTTTTAAATACTTAAATGTAAAATTAGAAAATCAATAAAATATTAAAAAAAATTAAAAAGGCAAAAATAAATCTTTTTGTATCTTATGTTTTCCTCATTTTGTGTCCTTTTTATTTATTTTCTCTATTTGTATAATGCATTCCTGTGTTTGTTTTGCTAAGGTTGATTTCTGCAAAACAATAATAAATACATTAGATTGTTATAACCAGGTTTGTTTCTGTCCTTTGTATTAATGTGGCTGCCCACAATTTTTAGAGTCACATGTCCATAGACTTGTCCATCACAATCTGCTGGACATATTTCCCACTACAGAATGTGTTCTGTATTTAAATTAACTGGCATTATTGCATGATTTTAAATGCAGCGAACAGCAGATGAAATATTGAGCTGAAAGATGGTGAACTATTTGAAATGAGGTAATTCATTACTGGTTAATAAAGCAGAAGGCAGATAATCATTGTGATGGTCCTAAATAATGACAATGGCAGAAATTCAGCTACTGCACAGTTCTCACATAAGTACTTGCTATGTTAGACAAGCACTCTAAAGTTTTCAAGTTCATGGCTTAGAGCAACTTTGTAGATGTGAGTGCAAGATAGATTCCTAGAGAGTAGAGTGACAATTAGTTACTTATCTTTCAATTCTGAAAATGGAAGTTGAAAGTTAAGTGGCAACATAAAGCAAAGCACCTCTGGGATTGGAGCTCCAGTCAAGGCTAGACCAAAATGACAGAAAATCATTGAGAACTGAAGGCATTAAAAGGTCAGAAAGAAATTGCGATCATGCCCTGTTTGATCATTTTATCAGTTGATATTTTTTCTGTGCTTTTGAATAAACATTAGATTATTTTCTCTAACATAACATCCTAAACACTGCAATTAGAAGAGCTAGGAATTTAACACTGACTTCTTATTTTGAACTCAAAGAGGATATATGCATTTTATGGGACTAACTAAAATATAATTGTCCAGATAAGACATCAAAGTGAAATTTTCTCTTATTCCAACTAATTAACTAGATTTTCCTTCTCTTTTCTCCTTACTGAATTTTATTTTTTCTAAATCTTAACAATTTGAGATGATGAAGAGTTCTTGAAAATAACTAAATGAAATACTTTATTTCATGTTTGGAAAAAGAAAAAATTTCTAAGTATTCAGTTTTTTTAAAAGACCCTTTTAAAAGACAATTGAGTTACGGCAGTGTTATTTTAAAAGCTGTTGTTGCCTATGTATATTTAGCAACTATATTGTTGCTAATATTAAACATGTTGCTTACTAATACTATTTATATGTAAATCATTATGTGGATTTTTATGAAATGAGAAGTAACTTTTTATATTCTTTGAATAGTGGAGGAACATGGAAAAGTTTAAAATTTTCATTAAAAATTCAATGTCATGAAATCACCATACTTCCAATATATCTTTTATTTTTATATAGGATCTCCTTAATAAAAATGTGCTACATCAATATCTTTTTCTTTCACCACTGAAGGCAGCAAAGGCTGAAAAGTCTTCATGCAGGATGTAAAAGAACCAAAACATAACGACAAAAAACAGTGGATAAATTATTGAGATACATAAATATTTCAGATACATCATATCAATACTGAATATATCTTAAATAAGTATACTTGGAACATATTTTAAACCAGCCACTTACAGCATAATCAAGTCCTTATAGAAATAGAAAAAGGCTTTTACTATTACTTTTACAATCTTTACAATATTAGACTATATATAAAAAATAAAAATAATGGCACTTGAAAACAAATGAAATTAGCAAAGGAACCTCAACCTCCCCTAAAAAAAAACCAAACCCCCCCCAAATATTTCTTCCTCCCAATTCCATTGTATCTGAGTGTGACTGTAAATTCTAATTGTTTTGGATCTGGTTACAGTAGTAATTCTATATGCAAAGGGAATACAAATCAGTAAAAAATGTGTTTAAAAAATCTGCAGAATTCTAAATTGCCTATTTCCTCTCTTGTTTGTACTTCTGCCTGCTATAAAAATAGAAATTCTTTACTCCAAACAATACTCTGTATTCCAAACAAATCCTATATCTTCCAATGATGTGAATGTACTGGATAATTTAAAACTACAAATTGGTGACATTTTATCTGATCTTATTTTGGTATCCCTAAGTGATCACAAATAATAATAATGGTAGTTAATTAACTATTAAGTATTTAATACCTCAGATGTTTCTACAGCTACTTGTAAAATGGAATAACCAAAAGCCACTCTTTTTGGGACTGTCCAACAACACTTTGCTATTTCTGTAATATCTCTAACTTTTTGAGAGAGTGAGTAAGACAGCATGAGAAATAGTCATGTGTAATATGTTGATATTAAGTTCTCTGGCCTTTTTATGCTTTGCCTATGTTCATATCTCTCTTTTACTCTCTCCCTGCTGCTGTCTGCCTTTTGTCCCATTTTGCCAATTAACTGTTTTGATATCCAATGATGACCAATTATAAATATACATCAAGATAAATTTTTGCTAGCTGAGTTGAGTAGCATGTATGCTTGCTTTGATCTGGACATGCGGACTGACTGAGAGTGTGCTGGATGCAAGTTAAACTTGAAATTACGAAAGGGTAAATTTTTAGCAGTTAAGCAGTTATTTTATTATTATTATTATTATTTTATTATTTTTATTTCTTTTATATTGTCTTTTTATTTCCTGTGAGCCACCTTGAATCGCTGTGAGCAAGTAGGCAGCAATATAAATTTTACAAATTAAAATAAAAATAAAATATAACATACAAATTGAAGCCACATACAGGACATTATGCTACAAGGTCCTATAAGCTTCAAATATATTTCATTTCGATTTGTTTCTCTCTTCAAGTAGTCTTTTGTTCATATGTTAATTTTTTATATTCAAAGGTGTTATGCTTACCAATTGTGCTATAATCATTTCTATTTTAGCATTTTTTATTATTTTGTATGTACCTATTTCCTGGAAGTATCCTTCCATAGCAAATTATTAACTTAGATAATAATCTCATTCTACTGCTTATCTGTTTAATATGATGATGAAGCTTATTTCTCCATTGGTCTTCACATATACTTTCTTTTTACCAGTTAAAGATTTTGGAACCAAGAAGAACAGCATAATAAAGGCTTAACTGTGACAGGTCCACAATGGAATACATATGTAGTTTCAGGATGTCTGTGGATAGAGTATTGAAATAGTTAGAGTAAAATATATGATATAATTGGAAGGAAGGAAGGAAGGAAGGAAGGAAGGAAGGAAGGAAGGAAGGAAGGAAGGAAGGAGGGAGGGAGGGAGGGAGGGAGGGAGGGAGGGAGGGAGGGAAGGAAGGAAGGAAGGAAGGAAGGAAGGAAGGAAGGAAGGAAGGAAGGAAGAAAGAAAGAAAGACAGAAAGAAAGAAAGAAAGAGTCACAATGTAAATCATTTGATATGGCTATGAAAACAAGACATTTTCATCAGAGCAAAGCACTGTCCAAAGCTAGAAATAACTAATAGAGTACATGAGGACAGTAAAAAAAATTTAACTCACATCTGAATTTGTTCTCCTTAAACTTTGGTTGGTCCTTCTGTATCTACATTAAGCCATCAAACTATTCTGACTCATATCAAAGTATGAGTCAGATGCATGACTCTCCATCAATTTAGCTTAATATAGCAGACAAAGTAGTGATTTTTTTAATTTATCCATCCACTGTTATTATTTTAATACAAAAAAGGAATACCACTGATAGAAATACATAGTTAAAAGAATACAGAAAAAAAAAGTTATTTCTTTCATTACACATTTATACCTATTGATGCCTACCAGTAGTGGCATCTGCCAATGGATTTCCAAGTGGAATTGAGATTTTGCAGTGGGATGAGGATGTCAGTTTGCCACTCAGTTTTGCCACTCAGTCTGGAAGCATCAAATTTGAAATAATCCCTCTTCCTCCTCCTCGTCCTCCTCCTCTTTATTAGAAGTATGTGATAGAATTGTACGTTACACTATAAGAAATCCCACATTAAACTCTTTTTTGTATTATATTGGTGGACCAAACCCCTTCCCTGCTCCTTTTAGGAGAATTTTGTTACTAGAATAATAAAATCCCTGGAGATAACTTTTCAGATGACATGCCTATGAAGATACTACAGTCTTCAAAGTTTTCATCTAGGTACCATATTTCTTATAAGAAATATACTTTTCATGGCAGAGTCAGCCCTATGGAACAGCCTCCCCCTAAAGTTGGCAGGCCTCTACCGCTCTACTTCTGTAACGCACTGAAGACCTGGTTTTTTCCTCTAAGCACTAAGATAGGATGAAATGACTTGGCACCAGGTTTTTGTTTCCATATGTTTGGTTTTAATAGTTTTAATATTTTTTTGAGAAATTTTAATTTTTGATTGGGAGCCACAGAATATTTTGTCAAGGTTCCGACTAATGAAACACTTCAAAGAACTTCTAGGCATTTTATCCTAAAAAGTCTTTTTATTCATGTGACAAAATGTCGGCACGGCATGAAGAAAGGATGCTAAGATCTGAAATCGCCACCCCCCCCCGAGCAGTTATTTTTGCTAGCATTTCCCCTCCCTATTTTGCTGTCATGATTTACGTTCTCCAATTAGTTTAAAGGGCAAAGGTTCTCTTCCGTTCGCTTTCGCGGGCTTTTCTCTCCTCCCTCATTCTCATCTGAATTAACTCTAAAAGTACCAGACAGTTCTGCATATTTTGTCAAAGCAAGAATATTCAATATTAGCAGCATTGACATATTTGTTATAAGGTGGTAAGTTATATAAACGTTTTAAAAAAATAAATAAAAACATATATTTTTGGCAATATTACTTAAAATAATTTCATTTGAAGTTGCAAATGTACTGATAGTGAATGTATTTTTAAGTTGCCAAATATATTCATATATACGTATACATATAAAAGTGCAAATTAGGTAAATCCAAATAACAAGTGACTCATTTCACCTATTTGTTGCCACCCCATTATTTATCATGCATGAAAAATATCTGGAAATTCTGACTAATTTGGAAGCTATAGCATCTACATAAATTTTAAATCTACATACATTTTAGAGTTTTAAGAGGTCATTTGAGCTATTGAATCTAACCTTACTGAGCACTGGAATCCAATTAAAGCTCAACAGATGGCAAATGGACATCTGCCTGAATGCTTCCAGCAAAGAGGAGTTCATTAGCTCCCTTTTTATTTACTAATCAGTAAGGATAGAATGTCTAATCGGTCACACTACTTTTCCTTCCCATTCACTTTTCATGCCCATTATAGGTATAAAAAAATGAGACTATGATTGTACTTGAACATAATGGACTAAATTTCCTTTTGCTGATAGCTCAAGACTCAGGCCCAATTCTAATAATGCTACAATTTTCCCTTTTTACAAACTTACCTGGTTTACTGATGAAGTGACTGCTTACAAACTACTTTACAGACTTAAAAGGAATATTTACTTCTGTTCTAAACCGGGGGCAGGTTCTCTCTTGGCTCTCTTGTCTGAAAATGTTTTCAGCTTCAGGCAAGTATTTCAGCTTGGCTAAATATAGTACACACAATAGAAATGGACGCACTGTTTTTTCTCATAGTCTACTGGCAAATTGTTGGGACATATTTACAGGAATGTCAGCAAGAAATTTGCATTTCCCACTTTTCTATTTGTTTTTATTTATTTTGTATATTTACTTCCTGTCAGAAAAAAATGAATATGCAATTAACAGAAAGTTATATAAATGGGATGATAAACATGAAGACTGAGGAGGACAAAACAGAATCTATTTTCTTTATTTTACCATTGTTTTATTTATGGTGCTATTTACAACAAATTGCTTTATTTGATTCTTTAATGTGATTTTACTATTATTTTTGTTCCCTTTTTTTCTACACTTTAGAATTTTAAAATTTCTTTGTATGACATTATTTATTGATTATTGCTGTGGGAGAAAAATATATCTTAGAAAAGAAGTTGGTTCCTTAATAACTTGAGGCTACAGTACAAACTATTTTATGCTGATTGATGTTCTAATGTATATTTTTGAAGTAAAGATCAATATACATAAACCTTGAATTAAATTATATTCAGCAACAGAAACCATACCTCAATTATATATACAATATGTAAGTCCCAAATTACCAAGGTTTACAGAGTCATAAATGGACCCCATATAAAGTTATTTCAGCAAACTTTTATAGGACTTCAGAAAGCAGTGACCAATTGAAATGTTTAAATGCTTTTTATAGGAGTGTTCCAAGTTCCAAATTCTTCTTTCAATTTACTGTGTGCTCACGTGAGTGAAGTTTTTATAGATACACTGCAGAACTAAAACAAATATGCCACAACCAATTTGAATTCACATCCACAAACCATGATATAAACCTGAAAAAAACCTAATATATCAAGGGTCTGGTGACTAGTTTTTAGACTAACAAGTTTTAATAAAACGCATAAGCTTTCATGTACACATGAGCTAGTGCCTTTTATTTATTTTATTTTTTAAAAAAAAAACTAAATCACTATCAGATTTCTTCTGATTTTGGCTACCATAGACGAAAAGAATTTTTCTCTTACATCGTCAATCCATCAGGTGGATTTTCTTAGAAGATTGTAAAAGGCATAGCTATTTGAAAAAAATAATACATTGCAGTTGAATCTATTTGGTTTAAACTTTCCTTAAAAACTTTAGATATCTCTTATAGAAGTTTACTATCTTCTAGTAAAAGAAAATTAATTAAGAACAAGTTACTTAATAAGTTTTTCTACTCATCCAATGTATCCAGGCAGGTTGGACTTGCTGTGGGTACCATCAACCAAGGAATGTTGACTGGCAGGAACCAGAAGATATGCCTTTTCTGCTGTAGTTGCTGCCCTGTGAAATATTGTCCCTTCAGATATCAGAATGAGCCTAACCCTGTGTATCTTTTGCAAGGCCACCTATACTTCGTTGTATATCTGAGCCTGAGCTCTTATGTGTCAAGGACCATGTTTCCTGGCTGTATTAATTTTAATAGTAACTTTAATTTACCTGGTGCTATATATATATTTATTTTGTACTGTTTTTATTGTTTTATATTATGTACACTGCTGAGGGTTACTTGTTGAGATGGATAGATAGATAGATAGATAGATAGATAGATAGATAGATAGATAGATAGATAGATAGATAGATAGATGAATTTGTATATAATTTTAATATTTATTTATTTATTTTATTTATGAGACTTATATACCGCTTTTAAGTGCAAGCACTCTGTAAGCGGTGTACACCAGTAAGCAATGTCTATATATATATTTACATTGCCCCCAACAATCTGGGTCCTCATTTTACCTACCCCAGAAGGATGGAAGGCTGAGTCAACCTTGAGCCAGTGAGATTTAACCGCTGACCTGCTGAACACAGTCAGCTAAAGTGGCCTGCAGTACTGCACTCTAACTGCTGCACCACCTCGGCTATATGGTTTGCCTATATCAGAATAAAGTAAAATTGATATTGAAATAAAAAATGAATTGTACTGATGAGTTTCATATCAAATCACTATAAGTTGTAAAAAATAAGAACTTAAGGAAAATTTAGATATAGTCAAATACAGTCAATGAGTTTCTGATCTGGGGAATAATCAATATTATTCAGGGAGAGAAAATTACTTTAAAATGTTGGAAATTAAAAAGACAATATTATACACTTCTTACCTATATAGGTAGTCCTTGACTTAGAACCACAAAGGGACCAAAATTTTCACCCAATTTTTGATCACATGACCATGTGGGTATTGTGACAGTTGTAAATGCAAGGACTGGTTGTAACTCATTTTTTTGAAGCTAATGTAACTTCAAGTGGTGACTAAATGAATGGTTGTAAGTCAAGGACCACTTGTACTTTCATGTACATATCCTTAAATGAAAATCTTCATCATCCATATTTGGAAATGCTGGGTACTGTTTATTGATAAACAAAAAAATATGAAAAAGTGGGAAATTAGTGCTTCTCTTTGTTTCTATATGCTCTTCAAAACAATTAGTGCAAATAAAGGCTAATATAAGGCCTACAAATCAAAATGATATATATTGTTGATTCTGCTTTAACTACTAGCATACTATACTGGCCTGAGTGTCCACTCTGTGAAGTAAGAAATTTTAAATTTCCTTCTTTGGAAAAGAGAAATCAGTGAACAAAAACCTGAAGATATTTAAAGTGAAAGAGGATTATTATTACTAAAACTCTAATTTGGAATGGAAATGGTCAGTACCATTGCAAACAATCTACCCTCAACTAGAGCTACTATAGTCAATGCAAGTTCTTTCTCTTATAGGTTTTATGACCTTTATACTTTTATGCCATTTTAATCACAAGAAGTCCTTCTAAAGTAAATGAGCTCACAAAAATGAACATTATGGTTGCAATTGTAAGGTTAATTTCTAATTATAGCACTTCTAAGCAATTATTGGAAAAATTTATAGTGCAAAGTATTGTTTCCACTTAAAAGAATATATTCACTTACTAGTCACTTGAAAAATTGAGTAGGATCACAGGCTGTAAATGTGTAATTATCAGTAAATAGGACCCTCTATCACAATGGTCTTCTCTAAAACATGCCTTTGGAATGAAAAGAATAGATTAGTCTTTATATACTTGAAAAATACTTGAAATATACAAGTGAGTATTCTTGAAAATGTCTGGAAAACTGAAATTGACTACATAGCAATGTTCTATTTAACACATTATGCGACTTAGATTTCCTGCTTTAAGGTTAGGTTCATGTCTCTTTTGACTGTGACATGCTTTAAATCAAAATATCAATTGGAGTGCTGGAAAAGTAGATGGTTTCCCTTTAATGCAGTAACTAAAATTAGATGGCTTTTTGGTCATTCCAGTTCTATATGTGTTTTTTTCTAGTCTACTTTTTCTGATATAAACTTCTACAATATATCTACAGACATTATTTAAGTACATAACTGTTATGTCCTGAGCCTGTGAAAGCAGGCTCGGGGCATTGCAACGGTCCCGGGCAGGTGCAAGCTGCCCGGGACCAGACTGGCTGTCACCAGCACTCGCGCGCATGCGCGGGTGCGAGCGCACCAAATGTTGCAGTTTAGCCTGGGAATCGCCTATAAAAGGGGCAGGGAGATTTGGGCGTTGTCGGCGTCTTGTAACCAGTATGCTGAACAGAAATAAAGAGGTTCCTGAGAAGTACAACTGCTTCTCGTGTCATTGCCATTTCGCGAACGACTTAACACTGGAGACGAAGGTGGGATCGCCTTACATCGACTGAAGACAGGTGTAAGCTTACCCTAGAGTCCTGAGCAGTAGGAACGGCGTTAACTCAGCGGCTGCCCGCCAATCCAGTGAACATCGGGGGTAAGCTGGCTGATAGACCCTTCCTTTTCTACAAAAATGGCAAAAGTTGGAAGACTTTCAGAATTCAATGTCTTGCATCCGGAAAGATGGGAGTCCTACATAGCCAGGGTGGAAAACTATCTTAAAGTCAATCAAGTAAGAGAAGATAGTTTAAAAGCCGCCACCCTGCTGTGCGTTTGCGGTCAAGACGCATTTGAAATCGCTGAAAACATAGCAGCACCTGTACCTCTAGAATCTGTTAACTACACAGATCTCAAAAAACTACTAAAGGAACACTTCCAGCCCAAGTTGTCCGTCATCGCTTGGCACCACACCTTCGAACAGAGGGATCAGCGACCTGGAGAATCAGCCAAAGAATACATTGCTGTGCTGAGAAAAGCCGCTAAACACTGCGAGTTCAAGGATCTAGAAGAACGGCTGAGAGACAGATTTGTATGCGGACCGAGGCATAGAGAATTGCAGCAGAGATTTTTCGCTAAAGAAGACTTATCATTCCAAGATGCCTTGAGAGAGGTTACTGCAGAAGACGCAGCGGGCAGCGCCATCAAGAACATGAGGCCGATCAGAAGCACTCCAGAAACTGTGTCCGTGCACCAGGAAGGAGTCCAAAGGAACCCAGAGGAGGATCCTGACGATGAAGTAGACCATCTCTACCCCACGAAAGAAGGGAAACAGAAGGAAAGCTCTTCAGCTCTCCCCAAGTGCCTCAGTTGTGGAGGTCGCCACAAGAGGACCAACTGTAGATTCTGCTCCGCTATCTGTAGGGCATGCGGAATACAGGGACACATTTCAGCTGTGTGTCTGGGCCGTCAGAAGGTACAACCTCGGGAAGAATTGCGCCTGAAAGGTACCAGGGTCCCCAGCCAAAACAGGGTGGGTTTCTGTGCTTCGCGAAGAAGCATTTATAGGACAGGCACAGACAAGCCCATCAAGAAAAAGCTGTCACTTAAAGTGAAGCTACAAGGGGTTCCATTGGCTATGGAACTGGATACGGGGTCTGCACTTTCGATCATTTCCATGCACACGTTTAGGAAGATTTGTTCTGGCAGCGGATTTCAGGCCAAGCTGAGGCCTTCCGACATTGTGTTAACAGACTTTCAAAACTCCAGAGTGTGTGTTAAGGGGGAGGCCACCTTAACGTACAGTATAAGGATTTTGAAGGTCCACTAGATGTAATAGTAGTAGGGGGTGAGCGAACAAGTCTCATAGGACTCGATTGGTTTGAGGCCTTGGGAATACACGTCAAAGGGCTCAATAGCTTGCAAACAGTAGACCTACAAGAAGTCTGCAAAGAATTTGCAGATGCTTTCAGCCCACAGCTGGGCACGTACAAAGGACCCCCTGTGTCACTGAAATTAGACCCCACTGTCAACCCTATTAGAATTAAAGCAAGAAGGGTTCCTTTTGCCTTGAAAGGTAAAATTGACACCGAATTGGACAAATTGATTCAGCAAGGAGTTTTAGAACCTGTCGACTCCAGTCCTTGGGAGACCCCCATTGTCATGCCTCTTAAGGCAAATGGGGACATTCGCATCTGTGCAGATTACAAATGCACTCTGAATAAGGCATTGCAGCAACATGCCTATCCTGTTCCCGTGGTCAGTCATATTCTGGCCTCCCTCAAGGGGGGGGGCGTGTTTTTGCAAAGCTTGACCTAGCTCAGGCATATCAACAGTTGCCTGTTGACGATGCTGCTGCTGTAGCTCAAACCATTGTGACCCACAGGGGGGCATTCAAGGTAAAGAGGTTACAATTTGGAGTAAATGTCGCTCCTGGAATTTTCCAAAGCATAATGGAAAACACACTACGGGGTATACCAGGGGTTTGCCCCTATTTTGATGATGTCTTAATTGCTGGAGACTCTACACACAACTTAGCTGAGAGATTAAGGGCTGTCCTGCTGAGGTTCAGGAAAACGGGCCTCAAACTTAAGAAGGACAAATGTAAAATTGGGGTGCCTTCTACAGATTTTCTGGGATTCAAAATTGATGCTACCGGGATTCACCCTGCTGAATCCAAATTGAAAGCTATTATGCATGCTCCTAGGCCAAAGTCCAAGGCCGAACTACAGGCCTTTCTGGGCCTTCTGAACTTTTACAACTCCTTCCTTCCAAACAAGGCTAGTGTAGCCGAGCCTCTTCATAGGCCTCTGGACAAACAGGCAGTGTGGCAGTGGTCACAAAAACATGAAGCAAGTTTCAATGAGGTTAAGGCCTTACTCACTTCTAACAGTGTGCTTGCACATTTCAATGAATCCCTTCCTGTGTGCATCGCTTGTGATGCTTCTCCTTATGGGGTGGGAGCCGTACTAAGCCACCTCAGACCAGATGGAACTCAGGTTCCTGTTGCATATTACTCCAGAACCTTGTCTTCTGCAGAGCGAAATTATGCTCAAATTGACAGGGAAGCTTTAGCTGTTGTTGCTGGAATCAAAAAGTTCCATGATTTCCTATATGGCAGGCATTTCACGGTCTTCACTGACCATAAGCCTTTGTTGGGGCTGTTTACCACACATAAACAAACTCCCCAAATCATCTCTCCCAGAATGCTGAGATGGTCTATCTTTCTGTCTGCCTATGATTTTTCCTTATTTCACAAACCTGGGAAAGAAATGGGCCACGCTGACGGCCTCAGTAGATTACCCCTGCCAGTAATAGAGGCTGACCCTGCACCAACAATCAATATCCTCTCCATTCAGGCCTTGCCTGAGTCCCCTTTAGATGCCAGGGATGTGGCTGCTGAATCAGCCACAGATCTCACACTTTCTCGTGTCCTATCTTGGGTTTTATCTGGATGGCCAGAGAGCTGTCCAGGCACTGAGTTTCAGAGTTTCTGGTCCGAAAGGAATGAGTTATCCACTTTCCAGGGTTGTCTGCTTTGGGGGAGCAGAGTTGTCATCCCTGCCTCAATGAGGACTAGGGTCTTAGGTTCCCTCCACGAGGGTCATCCTGGCATTGTACGTATGAAGGCCCTTGCGCGCAGCCATTTGTGGTGGCCTGGGTTAGACAGAGACATTGAGGCTAAGGTGCATGCATGCCACCTTTGTCAGCGCTCATGCCCTGAAATGCCCCAAGCTCCTGTACATAGATGGGAGGAAACACAGTCTCCATGGTCTAGGGTGCACATTGACTACGATGGGCCCTTTCAGGGTCAATTCTTCTTGGTACTGGTTGACAGCCATTCAAAATGGCTTGAGGTTGTACCTGTCTCTTCCACCACCACTGCAAAGACTATTCAAGTACTGAGGGGGATTTTTGCTGCAAACGGGCTTCCTGATGTCCTCGTATCTGACAATGGCCCTCAATTCACTTCTTCCAAATTCCAAGCTTTCTTACAGGCCAACATGATTCGTCATGCCACCTCTGTGCCTTTCCACCCGTCCACCAACGGTATGGCTGAACGCATGGTTCGCATCAGCAAGGACGCTTTGAAGAAAATTACCTATGGAGACTGGCATCACAGGTTGGGTGACTTCCTCCTTTCTTATCGCACTACACCTTCCACTTCTACCGGGAGGACCCCAGCTGAACTTCGTTGGGGGCGCAAACTGACTACCAAGCTTGACCGGTTGCACCCGGACAGACTACCTTCCACAATCACACACCCCAGGGCACCTAGACAACTGCTTGTGGGTGCCCCAGTTTGGATCGTAACTACGGGCCTGGTCATTCATGGGTCCCTGCCACTGTGTCCAGGGTCACAGGTCCTTTGTCCTACGAGGTTTCCCTGGACAACGGTCGTGTCCTGCGACGACATATCGACCAGCTCCGCACTAGACGGGACCTTCCCACTGAGACTCCTGGTTCTTTTCCAGAGGGGGAGGGGGACCCCTTTGGGCAAAGGGAAGAGTGCGGGCTGCCACCTATCATTAATGAGGGAACTACAGACAGCTCATTCCGAGATTCTGTGAGTGCTCCACACAGGAATTCATGGAGCCCAACTAGAACTCAGGCACCAGTGCCTACTCCAGCCAGGGAGTCACCCCGGGGGCATAATCACTACTCACCCAAATCACTCAGTACTCCAGTCAGGGAGGATACCCGGGAGCATCCAAACAACCCACACCCTGCAAGAGAGCTGGCACACATTCCGTCTAGTTGGCCCAACACTGCCCCTGTCCCTAGAAGGGGGCAAGCACACAGGGAGGTGGTCGAGGAACTGAATCCTGACTACAACACCTCCGGCATCACCCAGAGGACAACTGAGTTTTGGGACAGTACTGAAACCCCAGCAAACCCGGGTACAGAACGGGAACACGGGGAAAGACAACCTCTCGACAGGTCTAGGACAGACCTGGGAGGTTCTACAGAGTTGCCCAACAGTGACAGTCACTTAAGAGGGCCAGAGAGCCTGCAGCCAGGCAGGACAACCAGGTCAAACAGAGAAAGAAGCCCTGGCCTGACGAGCCCGATGGGCAAGCAAGCAGGCCAGGCATTGGAGCACAGTCCTTGGGGATCACCAGGGCCTAGCAAGGGGAACAGGCATACATCACCCCTCAGTCAAGGGATACTCGGAAGGTACCCAGAAGTCAGGAGGTCACAGAGAGCTGAAAGATCTCGTAAGTATTTAGAAGATTTTGTAACCCTACTGGAAAAACAGAGTTAACAGAGAATATTCCTGTACACATAGAAAAATAGAACACTGGGGAACAATAGAAACAAAAGGAATAACGGGTACAAAGCTAGTATGGGGTCCACACTTGTATTGGGTTGTATATTATTATTTGTATGATCATAGTCTTAGCCAGGGGGGAAGGGGTGTTATGTCCTGAGCCTGTGAAAGCAGGCTCGGGGCATTGCAACGGTCCCGGGCAGGTGCAAGCTGCCCGGGACCAGACTGGCTGTCGCCAGCACTCGCGCGCATGCGTGGGTGCGAGCGCGCCAAATGTTGCAGTTTGGCCCGGGAATCGCCTATAAAAGGGGCAGGGAGATTTGGGCATTGTCGGCGTCTTGTAACTATATGCTGAACAGAAATAAAGAGGTTCCTGAGAACTACAACTGCTTCTCGTGTCATTGCCATTTCGCGAAGGACTTAACAATAACAATATTCAATTTAACTATTTTTTTGAAAAAATAAGTCATGTTCAGGTTTCCACTTGATACTGAACACTTTATAGCTTGCTACTTAGGATATTTTCAGAGATTAAATTAATAACTTTTTACTTTAGTATAGGGGTTCCCAACTGGTGGTGCTCACACCCCCTGAGGCTACAAGACGATGTTCCAGGGGGTACAAAAACTTGAGTGTCCAAAATTATAGTGTATGTGCATAATTCATTGCTGTTATTTCGAACTTTTATAAGGGGTGTGAGAATATATTAGAAGCATTCTAGGGGTGCGGGGTATAGACAAGTTGGGAACCATTGCTTTAACATATTTGCTCCTTTTTTGTGAACTGAAATACAATGGAGGAGAAAAAGTAGTAGGGAACAACAATATAACCTACCACAAATATCATTTAATACCCAAATAAATGAGGAGTGGGTCAAATTTATGCAGAAATTTGAGTATTTAAAAGGATTAAGAACTTTTAATCACAATTCTATCTTAAATCAATACATGAATAATGATTGCTTTGAGGAGATATTATGCTCTATGTCTATATCAGCTTGGCAGTAATTTTGATATTCTTCCTAGTGTTTTTCCTATAGGTACAGGATCCACATTTTTGGATCAACCAAATTTGACCCAACAGTTGTGACATGAATGGATCAACCAGTTTGATATCATAGGCTGAGAGAAAATAACTGGCCCAAAGTCAAAGTAAATATGATTTTGAATTATATTCTGAAAGTATTGAATTCAATATTTTCTAAAGAACTCTTGTTTCAGTTGTAGCACTTTTTACATAGGTGATAAAATGTATAGTGATAGCAAGGAATAAATTCAAGATATGTATTTTATACTAACATTTGAAATGTATTGATGGTCTAAAAATAAGATAGAGTGATATGTTTTATGTGGTCTAAACGTAACAGTAGAGAACTCCTCAGATTGATGCCATTCTCTATTCAGACAGGCAGAATCAAGGAAATAAACATAGATTTAAATAAAATATATTCACTGCTAGCCTTGTGTATCCAGGAGTTCATAAAGTGGAGTTTCATTGAATATTTTCAAATGCTTTTTTTTTTTAATTGAAAATTTTTATAAATTTTTACAAAAAAAACAAAATAACAATACAAAAACGAAAAACAACATATACAAAAAACTAAACATGACATGACAAAACCCCCCTTCCCCAACCCCCCTCAAAACACCCACCCCCTTCCCCCCACTGAGCTTCCCAGAGCAGAATATAGGCTTAATTTAAAAAGAATTAAAAAACTTATATATATATATAAAAAAAGAAAGAAAATATAACACTGAAATATATGTATATATATATAAAAATAAAAGTTATGAAAAAGCTATGTGATATTTTTTATATCCAATTTAAATTGTATAAATTTTATCCATTTATCCCAAACAGCAAGAAATTTCTCTTGCGTTTGTTCCTTTAAAAAAGCCGAAATCTTTGCCATTTCCGCCAAGTAAGACACTTTAAGGAACCATTCCTGCATTGTGGGCAAAGATTCCTTCTTCCAGTATTGTCCTACTAACAGCCTTGTGGCTGTAATCAAATTTAACATCAATATAACCTCCTTTGTATCACAATCAGTAACTATACCTAGCAAAAATAATTGTGGAGTAAATTTTACCCTCCTTCTAAAAATTCTCTGAATATTCCACCATATCTTAATCCAGAAGGCTTTTATCTCTCTGCACGACCACCAAATGTGATAATAGGTAGCATCCAAACAACCACATCTCCAACATTTAGGCTGTAAGTCAGGGTACATGAAAGACATTTTTTGTGGATCAAGGTGCCATCTATAAAACATTTTATAAAAATTCTCCCTTAAATTCTGTGCTTGTGTAAATTTGACATTTCTCACCCAAATGGTTTCCCAGGTATCCAATGGAACTGGTTCACCAAAGTTCTGTGCCCATCTAATCATACAATCTTTAATTAATTCCGTTTCTGAGTCCAATTCAACTAGAACCCCATAAATTCTCTTAATATGAGTTTGTCTTTGATCCTTCACTTGCTTAATAAAATTTTCATCTTCTCTGAGAAAACCCACCTTACAATCCACCTTCCATCTGTCTGCTAATTACCTGTATTGAAACCAAGAATAAATAATATTTTCTTGTGCTAACTCTTCCCGTGATTTTAACTGCCAATTTTGTCCATCCCATCTGAGTAGCTGTCTGTAAGACACCATGTCCATTTTAACACCTCTTTTTATTCCTTCTATCGCATGCCAAGGTATAGCCCATAATGGTACTTTGAAATCACTTTTATAATATTTTCTCCAAATTCTAAGTAAGGAAATTCTTATAATGTGAGATTTGAAAGCCCAATCCACTTTTTTATTGAATATTAAATAGGCATGCCACCCAAAAAGTAAATCCCATCCCTCTAGATGGAGTATCTCGAGATTTGTCAAATTTACCCAGTCACTAATTAGTGTTAAAACCACCACATCATAGTATAATTTCAAGTTCGGTACCTTGAGTCCACCTCTCTCACGGAAGTCTTGCATGATTTTAAACTTAACCCTTGGCTTTTTCCCTGCCCAAATGAATTTATTGACGCCTTTCTGCCATTCACTTAAATTAATTTCATTCTTCAAAATCGGTAACATGTGAAACAAAAAAAGAAACTTGGGTAGAATATTCATTTTTATCACTGCAATTCTTCCCATGAGAGATAATTGCAACTTCTCCCAATTCTTCAAGTCCTTCTGTACACTGGCCCACAACCTTTCATAGTTATTTTTAAATAATTTTGCATTAGAAACAGATAACATCACCCCCAAATATTTTACCTTATTAACAATTTCAAAACCCGTCAAGTTAGCCAGAGTCTGCTTCTGCTGAATAGTCATATTTTTAGGTAGGATTTTAGTCTTGTTAACATTAATCTTAAAACCCGAAACCAAACCATAATAATGGATCAACTGTAGTAGCTTTACTGCAGAATAGGTAGGTTGCGACAAAGTAACCACCAAGTCGTCCGCAAAAGCTCTTAACTTGTATTCTTTTTTGTTAACTTCTATTCCTTTAATTTCCTGCGACTCTCGAATTTTGATCAACAGTATTTCCAGTGTTAAAACAAACAACAACGGTGATAATGGACATCCCTGCCTAGTACCTTTCTCTATTGTGAAAACCTCTGACAAACCTCCATTGACAATAAGTTGTGCCGTTTGTTTTTGATATATTACCGTAAGAGCTTGTAATATCTTTTCACCAAAGTTCATCTCTTCAATTACTCTTAGCATAAAATGCCAATTCAGTTGATCAAAGGCTTTTTCAGCATCTAAAAATATCAGCCCTGCAGGGACTTGGTTGTTCTTGTCTAAATATTCTAGTAAGTTAATGATTTGTCTAACATTGTTTTTCATGTACCTACCAGTTATAAACCCAGATTGGTCTTTATGCACAAGATGATGCACAACCCTCATAAGCCTATTTACTAGGATTTTTACAAATATCTTATAGTCCACATTTAAAAGAGATATAGGTCTATAATTCTTTGGTAAAATAAGATCTTGATCCTCCTTCAGAATCAAAGATATGAAAGCACTACGCCATGAGGGAGGAATCTCTGAGCCCTGTAAGATATCATTAAAAAGATCACCTAATGGTTGGATCATCTCCTCCATTAAAGCTTTATAATAAACAGCTGTCAGCCCATCCGTACCTGGTGCTTTCCCTGATTTCAATTGTTTAATTGCTATCACAATTTCCTCTTTAGTAATTAAGCCATTAATTTCATGTTTCTGATCCTCTGTCAATTTGGGAAAACTAGCCTCGCTTAAATATTTGTTTATATCTAAGATTTGCACATTAGTAGATTTGTATAATTTTTGATAATAGTCTAAAAAAGATTTCTTGATCAATTCCTTCTGAAAAACTAATTTACCCTTATAATTTATTTTATCTATTATTCTCTGTCTCTGTTTCTTTCTTAATTGATAGGCCAACCATCTCCCTGGTTTATTGGCATTACAAAATGTATTTTGTTTCATAAACAATAAGTTAGTTGCAGCTTGGTCCGCCAGCAACATATTAAATTGTGTTCTTAACAGCTTTATAGATTCTTTAATGCTTTCATCTGAAGGATTTAAAATCAAAGAGTTTTCTTTTAATTTAATTTCATCTTCCAATTCTTTACGTTTCTGAGTCTGCTTTTGCTTATGAAAGTTGTTCATTTTTATCAAGATCCCATGTATAAATGCTTTACCTGCATCCCATACCATTGACATTGAAGTTCCCTTATACATATTTAAAGTGAAATAATCCTTTAAATACTCCTTTAACTTTTGAACATTCTTTTCTTGTCTGAATAAGTTTTCATTCACCCTCCAGGATCTTCTCTCCTCTTTTTCTTGAATCAGCTCCATCCAGACTGGACTATGATCCATCAATGATCTAGGAAAAATCTTTACATTCCTTACTCTATTATATAAGTCCGTTGTAATCAGAAAAAAGTCAATTCTTGAAAAGGATTGGTGTCTATCTGAAAAAAAGGTAAAGTCTCTCTCCTCTTGATTACATTCCCGCCAGTAATCCCTTAATTCCCAATCCTCCTTCATGTCAAAAAAAGCTTTAGGTAATTTTGCCTGTTTAAAAAAAGGGGAAGAACCTTTCTTATCCCTTTGTATATCTAAGACACCATTCCAATCTCCCATTAATACCACGGATCTATAGTCCAGCAAAGTTATTTTTTGATGTAACAATCTATAAAATTGTTCCTGTTGCTGATTTGGTGCATATAGTCCCACTATAAGTATTTTCTTACCATATAAACCAAGTTCAATCATCACATATCTTCCTTGGGGATCTGATTCTACCAGACAAGCTGGTAAATTTTGCTTCACATAAATAACCACTCCCCCCTTTTTCCCAGGAGCAGAAGATACAAAATGAGATCCCAGACGGGCGTTAACTAAATACTTCTGATCTTTAAGTAAAATATGAGTTTCCTGTAGGCAAATAACATCATTGTTATGTTGCTTTAAATAGTAAAAAATTTTCCTTCTTTTCTGTGGGGAATTCAAACCGTTAACATTCCAGGTCAGGAACTTTGCCATCTCCCTTAGCCAGGAGCCTGGAGAAGACTCCCTGGAGATCTGCCATTGCTGCATGTGTTGCAGAACTCCTGGGTCTTGCTCCTCCCACCGGCAATGAAACACTTTCGGAAGAAGATTCTTTAGTCTCTCTCTTGCGTTGCTCCTTCTCCTTACGTCTATATGCTGCACGTGTCATCCTCTGCTCTTTAACCTCTGTTTGACGTTGACATTCAGCTTGCAGCATCCCAGCAGAGACCAGACCTAATGCTTCAGATTGCTGTTCCAGCTCTTTGCCACTCAAGGGTTTCTGAGCAGATGAAGCTGAGCCTGCACCCAGGACCGTATTGTAAAACTCTTTAGCTTTATCAACCGTATTCAGCCTGTAACGCATCCCCGCATGGCTCAGAACGATACCCATCGGGATCTCCCATCTAAATGGCATCAATCTGGCTTTAAGCTCATTAACTAGGAAAGCAAAATCTTTCCTGTTTCTTAAAATTTTTAATGGGATTTCCTTTAAAATGATGATATCTTGGGCAGCAATCTGGAATCTCTTATTTTTCAAATGCTTCTTGTAGATTAGTTGCCATTTGGCTTAAGTTCCTGTTTTAAATTAAGCTGCCAGTACCTACATTGTTCATGTCTACCCTCCCATTTTATTCCCAGTCTTGCAACAAACACATCAGAATATTCTACCACCATGTTATTTTCTCAATAAAGTTTCTTTTTCTTTCCTGCAAGCATCACCTTTAATAATAATTCCTTACAAAAGTTAGAAATTTTAGAGTTTTCTTATCTTCATTTCTTTTTCTGCTTCATAAAGCTATCCTCTCTCCCACAAAAGCGTCTGACCTGATTTCTACCATGAATCTACAGTCAACGGAACTTTGAACTTTTTGGAGCACTATTACTACAGAATATCAAAATGAAGACTCAGGCTTACTCTACCTAAAGAAGAAATCCTATGATACATAGAGTTCATAATCATATGGAAAGCAAATGAGATGAAGCAGATACTGATGAGGTTAGACACTTGCAGTATTTCTAAATGAGACTTTCATGAGCAGTCATTTTTTCCCCTACATAGAGTTATATAGGCAAAGCTAAGTTGTAATTCCCCCAGTGATTTTCCATTGCTTCTCCACAGAGAGAGAGGGAGAGAGAGACAGCCCTCCGCACACAAAGATCTGCTAAGGGGGAAGAGATAGAATAATTGTATAATATGTTTTGACTAGCAGCTATTTGCCTGAAAGCACCCTCATTCTCCTGGAACTGTTTTTTTTTTTTTCTTGTGTAATTTTTCTCATGTAATTTCTTGCAAGAAATTCTAGAGCAAGAAAATCAGACATTTTTTTTAAAAAAAAGAAAATGAATAATTAACAGTACAAACTGCAGTGTTTCTCAAATTTGAAAATGACTATCCATTTTTGTCAGATTTTGAAGTGCTTCCATACACTTTTACACCATTTCTAAACCAATTACCAAAGTACAAACATTAGAGAAACATTAACTATTCCAAAGGGATGAAATAAAGTAGCTACTCTATGAGGAGATTAAAAAAAAACAATTTTATTCAAGCATTTCTTCCTCAACAACAATACTGATGGAAGATACAGATTTGTGGCAGATATATTTGTGAGGGTGTGGGTAGAGGAAGAAAGAGAGAAAGGAAGCAATAAAAAATATATAGTTTCCAGATAGCTATACACATAAATTAAGAATTGTTTGGTTGAGCTGAGGTTTGCTTTGTGGATTTCTTTTTCCCCCAGTGTGTGTTATAAGCATAGTTGCTTAGATGTCATCTAAAACTAAAGATTTTTCTGTTTCTGAAGCATTCTGTTTCCCCGGTATTTCACTGAAAACTATAACTGTGATAGGAAAGGAGCTATTATTTCTATCAAGACGGCCCAGCCACAGGTGGTAGTTTTCAAAGAATTCATTGTTAAACCATCCGAATATATTTTTATGAATGCAAGAAAGAAGAGAGGAGGAAGGAAAAAGGTTTCATAGACCACATTGCTTTTCCACTTCCAGAATTGAACACATTTTAGGTCTTAAATATTCTGTAAATTATTTATAACATGAATGTCTCAATTCAGTTGAGAGATATTGATCAAAGTGACCAATTCACAAGCAATAATGAGGAAGCTTTAGACAATTTCTGGAAACTGCTTTACTCAAGTAAAACTATTGCAACCTAGTTATTTAAGATAAAAAGGGAGAAATTGCTTATGTATAGATAACTAATAAAATTCTGAAAAGCTATAGCTAGCAATGAGATATCATGAATTGCACAATTTGTATTGAAATATCATCCTAAAGGCATATCCTATTGTTTCACAAGCTGATGACAGAATAACACCACTGGAAAACATTAGAATTGGAATGAACCTTTGGGTCAACTACTCCAAATGTCTGTGTTTATGTGCATGCACTATAGCTAAACTCTGCTTGCTGAATGAAAATACATTATACATGTTGTATACATTATGACTTTCCCCATCATATTGTAAGCTGCATTTATACTTGACAGAATATCAAAATGAAGACTTAAGTCTTGCCTTTTTTTAAGGGCTGGGTAAGCCAGTGTAGTCTAGTGGATAAAATTAAACCTTTTTAATGGCTACATTGCATGGTTTTGGAAAATATCTATTACTGAAGCTCCATAGAAATGTTCAAATGAATTAGACAAAGCTGCAGAATCATAAGCATTCTTTTAATGGATCTTATCAGTTTCCAAACATAGTGTATCTAGCTCTAGTGCAAACTTGTAATTGCTTTGAGGTGAAATAAATATGTTCATTTCATTGAAATTCCATTTTTTAAAAAGAAATGTTCAGAACTGTGGAAGTCTAAGATAATTATTAATAGATTTACTCACATAAGAAATGAAGTATTCTATTCATCTGTGTTGATCAGACTGCCATAAATATGGAGTCTGCATACGTGGTTTTGGTTCCTAGTGTATAGGAGAATTTTCCCAGTTAAATAATCCCTCAGTGGTCTTCTTCAGGCAGTAAGTTATTTCAAAATGGAGTTTTGTTTGACTGAAGCTTGACCCCTATTTACAATGGGATTTGGGTTGTTTTTTTCAGGTTTTGGACCTTTTTGGCCAGTTTACAGCAAAAAATGACTAGATTTGTTTAACAACTACAGGGTTCATTTAATGACTGCCATAAAAAAGTAATAATATCATGTCCAGTCACATGAGTGCCTCAATTTATGACCCTAAAAACCTTTGACAGAAATTCCCGGGTCCATTATGGTTGTAAGTTGAGAACATATGCTTAATGGAAGACTCTCTTAAAAAAAATCACCAACTGTCACGTCTAAGGATTTCAATGATAGATAAATGGATAGATAGATAGATAGATAGATAGATAGATAGATAGATAGATAGATAGATAGATAGATAGATAGATAGATAGCAGAAAGTGGAATTACTCCAAAAAATGTTTATTGGTGAAGAATTGACATAACATTGATTTGTTTGGAAATGAACTTGTCTATAGTGTAATTGTATAGCAAAATAGGGGTCCCTTAGAATCTGAGCTGAGTATAGGCTTATACATGATAACTGCAAGCATAAAACCTGTCATGTTAAAATCTTCAAAATGTTTTGAATCTCACTTTCAACAGCAGTTTTTGTTTCAGTGCATTTCAAAAAAATTATCAAAGAAACCCAAGGATTGTTTGAGAACTGGGACTATCTACCTTATTTAAACATTTCAAATTTGTTCATTTACAAATTATAATTGGACTCCTAAATAAAAAGTTGGTCATCTGGGTAAACTATAACACACATACTGTCATCATGTGGCTTTCGGTTCTGGTGGCTCACTTATTCCCATTTCTGAAAACACAATAGAACAAATTGTGGGGTGGGGGTGGGGTGGGGAATCTGTTGTTCCTCTGGATATTTAATTCAAGGCTAAAGGAATTTAAAGACAAGCATGTTTTAAAACTCAGTTCTTCTCCATGCAGTTCTGACATGACCTTTATATGCTTTCATATAAAGGAGACCTGTGCCCTTCATATCCGTCAACATCTAAGGCTTAGAAAGTGTAGTAATCTCAAAAGCTTTCACTTTGGACTCAAGGACAATGACCCCAGTAATGATAACTACTTCCTTCAAATAGTAGTGCTGAAAGTTCATCCAAATTCTGGGTCTGTAAATATTAGGATAAACTAAATACTATGGTACATTTTAAGTCAAACATTGAAGTACCACATAGTACTCCCTATCAGCTATAACCAGCACTGTGTGTCAGCATCAAAGTTAAACAGCTAATGCCTGATAATTCTGTATGTAGCAGTTTTCTTCAGTTTGGGTGCCTGTCAGAAGTATGGATTTCAAGTCAGAAACTTTCCCAGTCAGCTTGGCCATTCCTGTGAATTGAAATCTGTATCCCTGCAGGGTGCCCTAGTTGAGAAGATTGTTAAATAGTCATCATAAAAGCACCAGGTATCAAATGCTGATATGAAATACTAGCGAAGTTCAGCAAAGAGCAGAATTTTATAGAGCAGAATTCTAAAGCTGAGGTATTTGGGGCACAGAACTCATTTGAACTAAATAGTGTTTAATTTACTACATATGCTTTACAGTTTTCTCTCTGCTCTATAACCTGTTGCCCTACAAATGTACTGAGAATTGGGGAGTTGAGTAATACAGTACTTCATGCGTCTAATGAAGTAGAATCTAGCACATGAGCATGAATTTGTACATCTTCAAGATATCAAAGGTCTATTGTTATTTTTATATCAAGATCAATGCTACACTTCTAAAAGGTCCATATCGATATAGGCAGAAGAATATTCATGCCCTAAAATGAACCAATTTAATTTTTTGTTTCCTACCAGAGAAAACAGCAATATTCAGAATATTCCCAATATTTTGAAACAGAATACTCTGTTTCATGAGTTCCCTTGGAAACCTGGGATTCTGGATACTTCTTGTTATAATTTTTTAGAAATCTTTTACCTCTACTGAAGCAAATGTATCATTGTTGGAAGTCTTATACTATTTCAAATGAAATAAGTCTGTAACAGACATTTTCCATGCTTTAAACAAACTTTTTACATAATATATACATCTACTGTATAACATTTTGGCAACAATTCCACCAGATCATTTAATCCTGTTATATATGTTAGGATGATGTATTTTAGTAGAGAAGGGCAAGATTCAAGCTATTTGTGAACTTTGGTATTTCGCCATCAGTCCTAGAGGAAATATAAACTTCTGTGCTCAAACAATGTGGAAAGTTTCTAATAATAATAATAATAATAATAATAATAATAATAATAATAATAATAATAATAATAATAATAATAATACAATTGTCGATAAGAAAGACAAAAAAGTCTGGATAGTGGACGTGGCAGTGCCTGGAGATAGCAGAATAGAAGAGAAAGAACTGGAGAAGATAACAAAATACAAAGACCTACAAATAGAAATAGAAAGACTGTGGCAAAAGCAAGCAAGGGTAGTACCAATAGTCATAGGCTCCTTGGGTGCAATCCCAAAACAACTGGAGCACCACTTGAACACCATTGGCATTGACAAATTCGCTATTAGTCAATTGCAAAAGGCGGCCTTATTAGGAACTGCTTCCATCCTGCGACGATATCTGTAATACCATCAAACATCCACATCTGCCTATCCCAGGTCCTGGGTAAGGACTCGATAGGTAGACAAAATGCCAAATCCAGTCTGAACATCTGGCTGACTGTGCGATGATCGATAATAATAATAATAGTAAAGTTGGAAGGGACCTTGGAGGTCATCTAGTCCAACCCCCTGCTCAGGCAGGAAACCCTACACCATTTCGGACAAATGGCTGTCCAGTCTCTTCTTAAAAACTTCCAGTGTTGGAGCATTTACTGCTTCTGGAGGCAGGCTGTTCCACTGATTAATTGTTCTCACTGTCAGGAAGTTTCTCCTTAGTTCTAGGTTGCTTCTCTCCTTGATTAGTTTCCACCCGTTGCTTCTTGTCCTGCCTTCAGGTGCTTTGGAAAATAGCTTAATTCCCTCTTCTTTATGGCAGCCCCTGAGATATTGGAATACTGCTATCATGTCCCCCCTTGTCCTTCTCTTCGTTAAACTAGACATATCCAATTCTAGCAACCGTTCCTTATATGTTTTAGCCTCCAGTCCCCTAATCATCTTTGTTGCTCTTCTCTGTACTCTTTCTAGAGTCTCAACATCTTTTTTACATCGTGGTGACCAAAACTGGATGCAGTATTCCAAGTGTGGCCTTACCAAGGCATTGTAGAGTGGCATTAATACTTCACGTGATCTTGATTCTATCCCTCTGTTAATGCAGCCTAGCACTGTGTTGGCCTTTTTGGCAGCTGCAGCACACTGCTGGCTCATATTTAGGTGATTGTCTACTAGGACTCCGAGGTCCCTCTCACAGTTACTACTATTGAGCATGGTGCCACCTATGCTGTACTTGTGCATTTGATTTTTCTTGCCTAAATGTAGAACCTTGCTTTTTTCACCATTGAATTTCATTTTGTTAGTTAGTGCCCAGTGTTCAAGTCTGTCCAGATCCTTCTGTATCTTAAGCCTGTCTTCTGGAGTGTTGGCTATTCCTGCCAGCTTGGTGTCGTCTACAAATTTGATGAGTTCCCCATCTATCCCTTCGTCCAAATCGTTGATGAAGATGTTGAAGAGCCCTGGGCCCAGAACAGAGCCCTGGGGCACCCCACTACACACTTCCCTCCATATAGATGCAGTTCCATTGAGGACCACTCGCTGAGTACGGCCGGTCAGCCAGCTACGGATCCATCTGGTGGTGGTTCTGTCTACCCCACATTTTTCTATCTTGTCAAGTAGTAGGTTGTGATCTACTTTATCAAATGCCTTACTGAAGTCCAAGTAAATTATGTCCACAGCATTCCTCTGATCCACTAATTTTGTAACTTGGTCAAAGAATGCAATAAGATTTGTCTGGCATGATCTATTTTTGACAAACCCATGTTGGCTTTTAGTAATGACTTTGTTTGCTCTAGGTGTTCATTGATTCCTTGTTTGATTATCTTTTCCAGGATCTTCCCAGATATTGAGGTCAGGCTGATAGGTCTGTAATTTCCTGGATCCATTTTTTTTCCTTTTTTGAGGATGGGAACTACATCAGCTCTTTTCCAGTCCTCTGGTAGTTCCCCTGTGTTCCAGGATCTTTGAAAAATATAGTTCAGTGGTTCCGATATCACATCTGCCAGTTCCTTGAGAACCTTGGGGTGTAATCCATCTGGTCCTGGCAATTTGAACTCATCTAGGCTGGACAGGTGCTCACTTACCATTTTCTTGCCTATCTTAACTTGTGTTTCTATTTTATTTTCTATGGCACTATTTTTGATAGGTTGGTCTGTTTTTCCCCTTTGTGTAAAGACAGTTGCAAAAAACGAGTTAAATAGTTCTGCTTTCTCCCTGTTGCTTGTCACCTTCTTGCCACTTCCACCGACTAATGGACCAATCATTTCCTTCACCTTTTTCTTGTTTTTTACATGTTGAAAGAAGCTTTTTTTGTTATTTTTGACTTTGGTCGCAAGCCTTAGTTCATTTTGAGCTTTGGCTTTCCTCTCTTCATCTTTGCAGGCTCAGGCTATTTGCTGATATTCTGACTTAGTTATGTGCCCCTCTTTCCACTTTTTTATACTTGTCCTTTTTATCTGAAGTAGATGCACTGAACTTTCATGGGGTTGGGATGCTATGAGTAACATATTTACATGGATGCTTTGAATGGATTGAGCGACCCTATAAATCACATAATTGTGAAATGCCAACAAAAGCTAGAAGCATTTCAAAATATATTTTGATTGTGAAGTGGATTTCTTCTGTGCTTAAACACTTCTGATTTCCTAACACTTACTCCCTGTTGTAAATAATTTAAAAAGTAATGGCTTCTGCCTGTTCCCCTAATTTTGAAAATCAACAACAAAAGAACATTTAAAGTCTGTCTCTGGATAGGTTTCTAAAACTCATCAAATAAAAAAGGACCAGCAAATAGAGAAAATCAAGTATGCAGACTTGATGAGGATCAGAATTCGGATCACTGTAAACAAAGGGATAGAAAGTTGGACATGTTTTCTGATCAAAATGTTTTTGGATTAATGAAATTGAGACTGATGAAGATACATATTTTCATTTTGGGATATATGAACTAACATCTTATTAGCATGGCTATCCTATAGACTAGAAAGCAGTTTCAAAATCTTTCAGGATGGACTTCCGGTGGATTTTGCGCGCGCGATGGCGGCTACTTTGTAGCCGTCCTCCTGGGTAAGTGTAAGAACCGCTATGAACAGCAGACATCAGCTGTTCAGCGGTTCAAAATCCACCTCCCGGGCAAAGGGGGGGGTAGAGAGTGTCTGAATAGTGGTAGAGCCTCTTTTGCACCCCCCAAGTTTTTTTGGGGGGGGGGTGAAAGGAGTGCTCCCACGGAGTTCAGACTTGTCTCCGCTTCCCAGCTGTTTTTGTCCTCAGGGACAAAACGAGCCGCTGCAAACACCTCCGTGCTTAAAGAGAACTGGTGAGTTTTTTTTTTTTAAACGGACAGAGCTGAGTAGAGGATTTAGTTTTTGCTTTCTTTGACTTATTTGGATTTTAAGTTTTAAGACTTGTTTCTATTTTTATTCTCTCTTTTTATTTTTTTTTTCTTTGTTGAAAGGGAAAGTAAAATGGCGATCGGCAAATCTCTCGGTGTTTTTTTTCTGGAAGTTAGAATGCTGACCGGCAGGCTTTTTGGTGTTTCTCTTTCTTTCCTTTCCCTTTCCCTTTTTATTTTCTTATGATTGGAATGGTTGTTTTTGGTATCTCTAAGTATTTTTTTGGAACGGACTTTTTCTATTTAATTATTTTTTTTTCTTCTCCCTTTTTTTTCTTTTCTTTGAACTCCCTTCTTTTTATTGTAATGACCCTTTTTTGAAGGACTTTTTTCTGTTTAATTTTTGCAATTTTTAAGAAGGAGTAAAGCTTTTTTTTAATTCCTTTTCTCTTCTTTTTTTTCCCCTTTTTTCTTTTTATTATAATGACCTTCTTTGGAGGGAGTTATGATTTTTGAAGGAATTTTTATAATTTTTTAAGAAGGACTAAAGGTTTTTCTTTAAGATGGCTCCAAAGCGTCCAGGGATTTCTACAGTTTCTAAATCAACAGTTTCACCCTCTTCTGGGGGTCAGCTAATAACTATGAAGGATTTGCAAGACATGATGGGAGATGTTATAATTCAAATTAGGGCAGAAATGAAAAAGATTTTAGAGGAAAATAATAAGATCTTGAGACAAGATTTTGTTTTGGCTTTAGAAGGAGTTGCTTCTGTTCTTGAAAAGGTGAACTCCCATGTGGAAGAGGTAGCTGAAAAAGTGGACATAATGGAGGGGAAAATTGAAAGTATGGAAAAAGAAATGGAAAATGAGATTCTTATGCTTCAATATGGACAAATGGAATATGCCTTAAGAATTAGGGGCCTGGGAGAGTCTTTGCAAGGAGATCTGAAAGAGATGGTTGCAAAGGACTTTGCATTGATTTTGAATAAAGAAAAAGAGGGAATACTTAGTGAAATTGAAAAATTATTTAGGGTTAACTCTGTGGTGGCAGCACAGAAGAATCTGCCAAGAGATGTGGTAATTTACTTTGGTAAAAGATCTTTACGCAATGAAATTGTGCAAGCCTATTATAAGAAGAGATTTCAAATTGCTTCACAAGATGTTATAATTTTTAAGGAGATCCCATCTAAAATTTTAAGAAGAAGAAAGGAGTTTGCTTTTCTAGCAAATGAACTTAAAAAGAGAAAAATTTTATTCAGATGGGATGTTCCGACTGGAATGGTGGTGAACTACCTGGGGACATGTTATAGACTTAATACTGTTTCTCAAGCAAAAGATTTTTATACTTCGGTCCTGGGGGTATGTGCATCGCCATCTATTAAGTTTAAAGCTTTGGAAGAAAAGAATGTAGAGCCTATATTTATGAAAACTGGCGAATCTTTGTGTGAGAGGCCTCAACAAGTCCAGGTTGAGGAGCAGAAGACAACTTGTGCAGCATACAATTCCAAAGAAAAGCAGCAACAGAAGAAGGTTAAGGAAGTTTCATATTCAGTGGTCTCTGAATCTCTGGGAGATGTTAGACTTACAAAGTCTTTGGAGCAATCTTCAAGGGTGGAATTGCTGCCTGAAATGGAAATTGGGAAATCTCAGTTTGAGGGGCATCAACAAGAGAGGAACGGACAGAGGATAACTTGTACAACTTACAATTGTAAAGACCAACACAAGGAGGAATTCAAGGAACCCTTACCTGTATTGGCTTCGGAGTCGATGGGAGATTCAGGAATTTTGGAGCAGTCTCCTAAGGCAGAACTTGCAGCATTTCTTACGAGTTTGATACAAGAATGGAGAATGGAAATGGAAGAATGGAAGAATGGAGAATGGAAAAAACTGGAATGTGAATAATTAATAATAATACTAATATAATTGAGACTGATAAGGATGCAGTTTCTTACGGATGGAATTTGTTATTGGTGAAGATTGAAATGTTTAATGTGTTTATTATGGATAGGCGTATAAGGGAATTTTGTTGTTTTAAGTTTTGAACCTTTAATGATAATATTGTTTAAATTTGTGTTTTGAAGGGATTATAATTTGCTCATTTTAGTGAGGGGATTCTAATGTTTTAAATTTTAAGTAATGTTTTTGTGTTTTGAAGGGAGTATAACTTGTTCAAGTTTTAAGTATGCTTAAATTTGGTTTTTAAATATTATTAATATTTTTAAGAGAAAATAATTTGTTTAATTAAATGTCTAGATTTGTTTAGGAAAGAAAGTAATGTTTAAATTTGTGTTTTTGGAGGGAGTTTATATAGAATGATGATTGTATTTAGATTTGTTTAGGATTTAAAAGTGTTTCTAGTTTTCAAATATTATTATTAATATTTTTAAGAGAAAATAATTTGTTTAATTAAATGTGCTTAGATTTGTTTAGGACTTATAGGTTTTTTAAGTTTTTTTCTTTTTGGATAGGAGAGAAGATTATGAAGATTGAAGGAAATATGTATTTACTTTAAGTTTTTTAAGAGTATTTAGTTTTAATGGTATAACAAAGGTTTATATGTTTATTTTTTCGTTTTAGGATAAAGAAAGAGGGAGAAATTAGATTTTACACTATAGATATAGATATTCAAAGAAAGTAATGTTTAAATTTGTGTTTTTGGAGGGAGTTTATATAGAATTGATTGTATTTAAATTTGTTTAGGTTTTAAAAGTGTTTTAAGTTTTTTTTCTTTTTTTAATTAAGCCTGTACTCAGCTCTGGGAAGTCCAGGGGAGGGTTTGGGAGGTTGGGAAGGGGGGGGTGAGGTAGGGTTGGGGGGGGTATGGGAAGGGGATTTGTTTTTGTAAAATTTAAAAAATTTTCAATAAAAAAAAAAATCTTTCAGGATGTAGAACTTTACTCTTGCTCCTAGAGAATGTCATATTTAAAGCAAAAACAAAAATCAAAGACTTTTCATTGAGTGTTAAAAAGCCATGAACGCTTTTCTTTTGAAGAATGTTGTTGAGAGCTCAGGCACAGATATAATCTCAGCACTAATCTGTTTTCATTTCTTGATTTATCAAAGTAAAACTAAACAGGTATTAACTGCTTTCCCATCAAACAAGAACAGCACTGAAGAACTGAAATTATCAACTTCAAGCAGATAATTTAGCATCAAATCAAAGCCCTTAGGGAAATATTTACATTTTACCAGTTTAGTCAGACAAACAGCTTTAGGTATCTGTAGATATCTACTGTGATACATTTTTTTTTTCTTTTTTAACTGAAAGAAACCTTGATGGCAGAGATCAATACAGTGATTTAACCAGAGGGCATTGCAGTCTTAAGCAACCTAGTCTTGGGGGAAAAAACCAATATTACCTTTTCAGCTGTTTTTTTTTTCACTTAAAAATGAATCTATCTATCTATCTATCTATCTATCTATCTATCTATCTATCATATACTTTTCATACACTGTTTCTATTATTGCTACAGAGTGATTGACAGACACCTTCATTGAATATAATTCCAACAAGAAATTCCAACAAAGTATTAGAAAATAATACTTTGCCTCCACAAACTGTATGACCATTACCACAACATGGAAAAGATTAAAATGACCAGGTAAGTTACTGATAAATAGAAGACAGACAGATATTAATATGCAGCCTAGAGTTACCTAGGAAGGGAAGAAAAGGCTTCAGGTGACAGAACATGCATTGTGATATCACTGCACAAACTCTACTCCTTATATATTTACATGCCAATTAGTGACAGGAGTGTGGAGATATCTACCTGTATCAGTTTCATTAACATTTGAACTCCATTAAACAGCATTTTAATATATTCAGTATTACAAACATAAATCCATTAAAATTTTATGTAAGCAGTTTTTAGAAATTTAGAAAACCAAAGAAAGACATACACAGCAATAAATGAGTAATTCTATATCCATCCCTTTGATGTCAAGAAAAGGGGCTGCTAATCAGGTAAGCAGGAAAAAAATCTGTTCAAATATGTTATTTCATATATCCTAAAAATTGTTTCCTTCCAAATCTCAGCAAAATTATCATTTTGATCTCAGCAACAATGTATGTAGACAGATCAGGAGATAGCTTAGCAGAATCTATGCACATCAGAATCTGCTTTCTACAACATAAATTCATTATTCCATGTACATAGTAAAGATGGCATCCAATTTGTTAACTACATTTTTAACCCAGTCTAAAATTGTCCTTTCCTTTGCTAGCCTCCTCATATTCACTTCACAGTAAACAATTCTTCCAATATCTGTTTCACAATTACTACTACCAAGTTGATTTATTAGATAGTCCATAATGGCTGAATTCATGCTATAAGGTAAATTAAATATAAATAAATATATTAAATAAAGCAGTATTTGTTTAATGCTATATGTGAACCAGGGCTCTTGTATTAATGACATGTACATATATATGAATAATGTTTATGTGCGTGCGTGTGAAAATGTAGTGATTACATGTCAGTGGTGATGGTTATGATAGGGCAGAGCATATTTCCCTACTATTTTAATTCTTCTGAAGATAGGACTGCATCCTAATACATATGTCCTCTGATTCTATCTAACAATAGCTACTTTGAGACAAGTATTTTTCCAAATACCTTCAGGTGATAAATATAGCACTTTATGGGATTAGTTATGGCAGAAACAAGAATTAAAGTCAAGATCTCTTATTCCTTTTAGCCACAAAAGCATGCCTTCCTTGTTCATCTCACTAATATGCCAGAATGTCCCTAGAGTTCTCTCATACAAACACTGACCAAACTCGACTTTACTTAGCTAATGAGATCTGACGAGATCATGGCTCAAGGCGGTATGGCTGCAAAAACCACATTAAACATGTCAATGCAACTGATTCTCCCAGTATATAAATTGACAGTGGAAGCTTAGCTTGTATTGCATTGGAAATCTATTAACATTTGAAGTAGTTTGCTTGAATTAAAGGCCTTAGCAGAATTACAATTACTTTCCTTCTCCTTTGACAACTTTGCAAGGTGCTTTTTTTCTTTTTCTTTTTTTTTTTTTTTTTGTTTCAATCTTGGAAAGTTTTAGAAAGGACACTTTCTAAAACTCAAGGCTGGCTATGCAGTGATACTTAAAATATAACTGGCATTTTTAACTTTATTTGACATTTCTTTTTTTATCATTGATAAACCTGTCTGCCAATTAATCTATATTGGGTGCTTGACATGCCGTTGAAAAGAGAACATTGGGTTAACACAGCAATTCTAGCTCTGATATATGTTAACATATTAATAATCCAGCAGACATGATTAGAATGACTCACCCATCATACTTGATTTAACTCTAAGTTAACTTTGACTAGTTTGACTATTTATTAATGGTAATGGTATTTAATTCTTTAGTTAAGATTCTTTATTGAAATTGAAAAAAGGAGAACATTGAAACTTTAAAAAAGGGAAAAAATGCACCCATCCTTATCTAGGTTGTGCATGTGTCATATGAAACGTATAAATAATAAAAGACAAAAGACAAGTAGATATTTTATATATTTTTAAAATACATTAATTATAATAGTCAGATGGAGCAGTTTAGTTACATGATAGCTCAGCATTCTCAACTTGTTCTTTTATTTGCTAATATTCCATGACTTATCTAGGTAACATCATCAGTGCTGTAACCATGCACAAAACAAACATCACTTCTTCAGCATCTATTACCAAGGTGAGTCATGAAATATCTTCAAAAGAAAAACCAAGCTCAGAAAATTCATACAACACAATACAACAGCTCCATATATTCTCTACAACCACAGTTACATAATTCTTCTGCTTTCTTGTCTGGTGTTATTTAATAATTCAGCATTTTACAGCAGATTGGCATCCATTTTTCTTATGAAGTCACAAGATTTGCATCCATTGTTGAATTGATTTATTTTACCAACGTATATCTGAGTTTTATTGAAAATATTCTTGTATCCTAAGCCATCCATACTGTCATTGAATAACTTCTTGAATGTGAGCATTAGAAAAAAATTAGAATGTCTGATATTTTCAGCCTCTTATTAAAAAGCTCATATTAATGATATGAAATTTAATATTTAGCAACACACTAAGAGTACCATTAAAAGGCATTGAATACTAATTTGTGTTTTCTGTCAGATATTGTAAAATATACATATTAGACTATTATTAATTGGCAATATGAAAGCTCTCCAGTATTGCTTTTTTAATATGCTGAATTATTATTCAACATCAATGGTTTCAAATAGCAGAAAAAACTGACTATATTACCAAATATTTAAGATAAAAGAAATCAAACATTTAAGACAAAAGAAACTAAATATTTGGGGATATTCTGTGATAATTTTAGATTTTCATGGTTATCTTCTATGGATAATAACATGCAAAATGGGAAAAAATGGTCCTGAAGGTACTTTCAATGTTATCTACATTATTTTGTGGCTGGCACTACATCTTAAACTCTATATCCAAGTGTTTTTAATGATAGCTTCAGAAAGTGATTGCTCTGCTGAAGGAAATACATTTAATATAATAAGCAGAAGGTAAGATCATGGACTGTTTATGGCCATTTATTTGGAGAAATCAAAATGCCTATTTTTGTAACTCTTTCACTGCCCCTACCCTATCTTGTTTAGATCAGATAGAAATAATTATGCTATAATTTTTACATTTTGCTACTTTTACATTTTGCTACTTTTACATTTTGTTACTTATTCAGGCACTGGTGGTATTTTTTAACATAACAACAAGATGAAGCTTTGGATTAATTGGGGAAATCAGATATTATAGCTGTTTAGCAAGAAACATGCTACAGCAGAAAAAGACCAAGCACCTATATGGAGTGGCCAAAGGGATGGGGAAAAAAATCATTACTGGGAAAGAGAATTAAATGAATACAGAAGGGGATATTATCTATTTGGAGTTCAGTTTTTGAACTTAAAAGGCAGTTTATCAATGCAGTTATCAATGATTTAGAAAATATAATGCTATGAGAGACAGAAAACATTAAAAAGGATGAGATAAAGAAAATATCTTTAGGTGGGCAACAGAAAATATGGAAACAAAGAAAAAGGAAAATTACACTGAGAGAATATGTGTACAAAGACAACTGGAGGCAGAGAGAGGGGGGAGGGGAAGAAAGAAAGAAAGAAAGGGGAAGAAAGAAAGAAAGAAAGAAAGAAAGAAAGAAAGAAAGAAAGAAAGAAAGAAAGAAAGAAAAATACAGACATGTCAAAATCGTAATGTCACATGACGTTGTGTGACATATTGGAGCTTTTTTCCTATTGCCGGCAATGGGGTGGGCGCAGTTTCCTGATGACATGTCCAGCCCGCGGACCAGCAGTTTGACACCTCAGAGTTAGAATGTCTGCAATAGCAGTTCTCCTGTAATCAGAAGTGTGTGAATATATAAAGGTTTTGAATTAATTGCTATTGTGGTCTCCTGTTTTAGACTGAGCCATTTTTTTTAGGAAACTGATTCATCACAATTCAAATCAATATTTAATTCTAGAATTATTTTGCTTTTGTACAGTACTTTCTTTACACTATTTTATATAATTCTATTTTTAAACTAAACTAAGGTGGCCAGGACTTTCAGGGAAGAAATAGTGAACTGAAGACATCTCTGCTAAAATCAGAAATTTTCTGTTTCTTAAAGTTTGTGCATATTAGTTTTCCAAAACTAGATATTTAAAGTCCTCATTTCACATATCGTATCTAGGACTAACACTGTGATTTTTAATTTCAGCCCATGTGAAGTTGTAATTGTTGGCTTTAAGCACTGCATCTCTTAGATTTCCTCAGATTTCAGATATCTAAGCCTACTAGACCATGTGACTCCCACTGTTCTGCCAATATATATGCCAGGAAGATGAGAGCCAGTTTGGTCTAGTCTAGTGGCTAAGGCATCAGACTAGAAACCAGGAAATGAGTTCTTACAGGAGCAGGTGAGTAGATTCACATGTACAGAGTTCAAGCTAATTCTGCTTGTAATACAAGAATCTCTCCAGACTGCTTCACTTTCCTTGGAAACAGAGAGATAATTTTTGATAGAGCTAAATGGAGGGGTCAGTCGCAGCTTCCCAATGACCAGTGGTGGGATTCAGTCAGTTCGCACCACTTTGGCAGAACCGGTAGCTAATTTTTTTGTTGCCGAGGCCCAGAATGGACTTCCGGAAGCAGCATCCACACAGAGAACTGGTTGTTCACATATTTGAATCCCACCACTGTCAATGACTGATGCCTAATTCCCCACTTGATCCCTATTTCCTGTTTGGCTGGGCACCTCCCAGTTCTAGTCCCATGTTAGCCATGAAAGCTGGCTGGCTGACTCTCTACCAGTCACTGTCTTTCAGACTAACTCACCTCACAGGGTTGTTCTTGTGAGGAAAATAGAGAAGGAAGGAGTGATATATTCACAACCTTCAGTTATTTATAAAAAATAAAAAGTGAGATTAAAAAAACTAAAAATGTTCTAAGACACAATTTGAAAGGACTAAAGAGGAAGGAATATAAAGTTGTTTTTTTTAAAAAAAAAAGGTTAAATCAAGGTTAATATATATGTGTTATTATCTCTGGTAACCATTAGAGGAGTTTTGCTGATTAGGACTGATCAACAAGTCTTTAAGGATTTCTTTATACATAATAGTGAGATATGGAAAGAAGAGATCATTTGTTGTATTTCAAGAAAAAGTGACAAGTTACTAAAATTATTTATAATTATGATGTAAAAGAAAGTCATTTCTTTATATATCTGTTTTTGTTTTTCTTTACTATATTCTATTATTTTCTTTCTTTTCTACTTTTCTTTTTTGCATCTTCCATTTTTAATCCCCTTTTTAGCTTGCATTCAATTTTATCTTTGCAGTTGTAATTTTTAATAAAATTACTTTTAAAAAAGAAACTGAAGTGGCCAGAATAAGATGTTTACATGTAGACACTTTATGTCTACATAAAAAAACATGATTCCTCATTTTCCTGAGCAAAAAATCTATCATTGCTACCAAGAACCCTGATTAGTTGTGCAAAGTCCATAAATAGTAGATGGCCACTGAAAGGGAGAATGTTAATTATCTAACATTTCAGATCTGGAATCTAACATTTAGATAAGGCCTACCATGAAAGACTCAGGGGAATAATAATCAAATACTGAGAATTCTATCTCACTATTCAGGACTTCAGACTCAGTCTCTTGGGCTGAAAAGTTATTATCATCTAGCATGTTTTTCATAAACTTATATCAAAGGGATTTATGGTACCAGTACCTTTTGCAAGAAATGCATGCCCTCATACTAACCCAGTTAAAAAAAAATACCAACACACTGAAAGGGCATATCAATCACAGTGTTCTCTTTTTCGTACCGATCAAAATAGGCAAAAATATTTTGAGGGTGCAGAAAACTTTCTGTTTCACTATACTTTTCTTATTATTATAATGGGTCCTTCCATTAAGTACAAGCAAATTATTAGTGCTTTGTTCTTGTGTGTGTGTGACTATGAATATTTTTTGCATCACTGATTAAAACAAAGTCAAAACTGCCCTTAGCAATAAATTGCCTCTATTTTTATAATTACCACCATGATAATTATATGAAGATCCTTTGCTTAAGGAAATGTTGGTTGCCATTTAATATTTTTTCAGTGTTTATGAATCAATGTGATGTTGGAGAGAAACTCACAGAAAAAAATATACTTAAGTTTTGAAAAACAAGACTTATTTCAGAGGTCCCTGAGCCCAACAGAAAACAGGACGTTGGGTTCAAAGGAAAACTGATTTATTGAGTACACTCTGGCTTGCAAGCTCAAAACTATTGTGATTGCCTCCCAGCATGCTAAATAGATGGCTCCTGCCCGGGCCACCACCACCCATCTAACCAGCATCCAGAACAATGATCATGAGCATTCTGTTAACAGCAGCAGCCCTCTGTTCTTAGCAAACAGCCCTGCATGGGCACCAGTCTGCCCCAGCTGCTGCTTCCAGCAGCCACTGTCCAGTTGACTCCTCCCCCTCCCATTAGTGGCAAGCCCACAGGGGCTTGACAGGTGGCTCCCCCTACCAGGGTTCTACCTGAAAGTAAGAAGAGATGTGCAATTAGTCATTGGTTACAGTGGTTTCTTCAGTCCACTCTCCCCCCTCCAGTTTATGGGGATACCTTCCGTGGAACAGTCTCAGCAAATGAGGGGCTTTCATGTCCTTTTCCCATACTCACAATGCTTCTGTGGCAGGGTACCCCTTCCAACATGGCAAGTACTGCAATCGACCCTGGTGGAATCGAGAATCTAACACCTTGTCAACCTCGTATTGGTCTCCTGCGACAGGACCCAGTAACCGTATAACAGGCAGTAAGGAGGACCTTTCTACTGGCTTTACTAAACTATTCTGGAACACCAGGTGCACCCTCCCCAAGATATGGGACAGTTTTAGTTCCACGGTAACTGGGTTAATGACCCATGCAATTGGGAATGAACCTATCAACTTTGTGCCTAGCTTTTTTCAGGGTATTTTCAAGTGCAGGTATTTGGTAGACAGGTACACCATATCATCCATCCAGAATGGCTTGTGGGGAGCCCATTTCTTATCAGCTTGGGCCTTATAGGCCTCTGCTGTATTAGTTAATGCCGTTTTTACAGTCTACCTCAGTGGTTCTCAACCTTTTTAATGCCGCGATCCCCAACCGGTCATAAGTCGAGGACTACTCAACCGGTCGTAAGTCAAGGACTACTCAACTGGCGCAGCACCGTTTGCAGAATGGGACTTTTGGTGGGCTCAGCAGGGCAGAGATAGCCTGGACAATTCCTATTGGCTTTTGAAAGCCAATAGAATTAGACTCTATTCAAGAGAGTCTATCCTATTGGCTTTCAAAAGCCATTAGAATAAAAGGGAGTAGCACAGCTAAGAAAAAGGGGAAAAAATGGCAGACTGCGTTGTTTGGTGACCCCCATGAAATGGTCATTTGACCCCAAATGGGGTCCCGACCCACAGGTTGAGAACCACTGGTCTACCTGATCCCCCATATACAGTCTATCCACTCTTGGGATTGGCATGGGGAAAGGACCCCCTGAGGGCACTGGGGAATCAGGATGAAATCCATCCCATGGACCACCCGGAAATGGGTGAATCTAGTGTTACTGTGGACTGCTTTCTTATACGCCATTTCAGCAAATGGCAATTGGTCAACCCAGTTCATCTGCTGGTATGAGACATAACACCACAGTTACCACTCAATCATCACATTGGCTCATTCAGGTGCTCCATTGCTGCTTGGATGGAAAGCTAAGCTGAGCCCCTGGGATGACCCGATTAAGCAAACAAGCTCCCTCCAAAAGCATGTGGTGAATTGCACCCCTTGGTCCAATATTATTTGCCAGGACACCATGTGCAAGTGGTACACATTGCCAATTTATGGGCAGACAGCAACCCGTTGCATGGGATGAAATGGTCTTGTTTCAAGAAGAGGTCAACCACTGTCCATATGACTATGCAACTGTGGCTTTCTGGTAGTTCTACAATGAAGTCTATGGCTATGTCTTCCCATGGTTGTGATGGGTCCACCATGTGCTGCAATAACCCAGTAATGGTGGCTTCCCCATGCAAGGCTTTGTAGTTGCACACACATGGCAGTCTCTTACGTATGTATCTATCTCCGCCTTCATCTGGGGCGACCAAAATTGGCGCTTCACCAGGTGCAGGGTTTTGAGCAACCTGAAATGGCCAGCTTGCTTGACATTGTAGTATTTCTGCAACACCTTCGGTCTTAATGCATGTGGGATGTACAGTCTGCTACCTTTCCATGCTAACCCCTCCCTTTGTGTCAGGAGGGCTCAATGTTCCAGAAGCCAGGAATTGATCTGGCTCTCTCTTTGTAGCTCCTGGACCAAATCATCTGCAGATTTTCGGGCAGTTACATGATCAGCTAATTGTGTGTAGGGAGGCATAATGGCCTGCACGACTTCCTCCCGTTGGCTGTTGTACTGGGGCTCATGTGACATAGCATCAGCCATGAAATTCTTATCCCCCTGGCACAAAACTGGAATCTTTGAAAATACTGCATCCATTGAACCTGCTTTGGGGACAGGCACCATGGTGTCTGTAAGGCCTCTAGGTTCTTGTGATCTGTCCAGACCTCAAACGGTTCTTTGGCTCCTTCTAAGAAACGTCACCAGATTGATAGTGCCCACCATACGGCAAATGCCTCCTTCTCCCATATCGCCCATGCCCGTTTCATTTCTATCAGCTTTCGGGAGGTGTACGCACAGGCTGCAGTATTCCTTGTCCATTCTTCTGTAGCAGAACCACCTCAACCATGACATTGCTAGCATCAGCCTGGACAACGAACAGCTGGTCAGGATTGGGGTGTTTCAAGATAGGGTCTCTTGCAAAGAGGGTCTTCAGGTCATCAAAGGCTCTTTGGCAGGCTACCGTCCACACCAGTAGCTGATCGGGGCATGGTTTGCCTGCCGTGTGTTTAGTTTTGAGCAGGTTCATCAAAGGTAGAGCCACTCTGCTGTCTATAGAAATTAGTAAACCCCAGAAAGTTCTGCAGCTGACGGCAGGTCCATGGTGCCTGCCATTCTAGTATGGCCCTGACTTTGGCAGGGTCCATCTCCACGCCTTCACCCAATATACAGTACCCCAGATAGTCCAGTCGGGTTTGGTGAAATCACACTTGGACAGCTTCATGTATAAGTGCGCCTTCAATAGTTTTTCTAATACTTGTCAGACTAGTTGAATGTGTTCCGCCATGTTGGTTGTGTAAATCAGGATGTCATCCAGGTACGTGAGAACCTCATGGTATAAATGCTCATGCAACACCTCATTAATCAGTTGCATGAACACTGCAGGGGCTCCCTGTAACCCAAACTGCATCACCTAGAATTGATAGTTCCCTAATGGGCAATTAAACACTGTCTTCCATTCATCTCCCTGCTTCACACAAACCCTATAATATGCCTTCCGTAAGTTCAGTTTGGTAAAAACCCTACTCTTCACTAGATGAGCCAACATGTCTTTCATCAGTGGCAGAAGGTACATGTTTTCTACACATACCCCGCTGATGCCACAATAATCCACACACAGGCATAGGGTCCAGTCCCGTCTTTGGTACGAGAGGAAAAAATGACAGAAGACATCAGTAAAAAAAAAAAAAAGGAGGAAAACTATGGAAATGATTACTGAAGTACTTAGAAATAAAATGAATTTGGGATAACCACAAATCAAGCAATGTCAGGTGTTTTCTTTTTTAAAAACTTGTTAATGCAATATTTTAGAAAAGATGTGTAGAAAAATAATACATAATACTAAACAAAAATAAGGGTAGGAATAGCCAACACTTTAATTAATTTTTAAATTATGAGTTGGCTTTTCTGCCAATCCTAGCCTATATACTGGTTTATATTAATTATAAATCTATGTGGTGTATGCCTGATCTGCAAATCTTATAAAAAGTCTTCATAATTGGTATTGATACAGGAGAAGGTATTGTTGCAGATAAGTAAGGTTTTGCTGCTTTACTCTCTTGCAAGTCTTACTGGACATTATTTCATAAAGAGGTAAATATCACATAATGGTATACCAATACTGTGAGAAAACTCTGCTGCACTGTTTCACTAGTTCAGGGCTTTTCAACCACTGGTACGGGTACCACCTGTGGTACATTGGCACCTAGCAGGTGGTACGCAAGCATCTTAGAAAAGTAGTGGAGGAGAGGAATGAGCTGAACCCATGGCAGTGCTGCACAAGCCTGAGTGAAAGATGGCTGGAGCTGCAGGGCTGTCAGGGCTCAGCGGAAGTGCCAGGATTGGCACTTCTTCAGGACTGTCAGGCTCCAGCTGGAGATCGGCGCTGATCATGGTGCTTCTGCTGAGCCCAAAAGAAGCGTCGATCAGCTGGAATGTTACAGCATCTCCAGGGTCTTGTGATTTACATTCAGATGCTTGGCAACTGATTCATATTTATGATGGTCACAGTGTCCCAGGGACATGTAAAGTGACCAAAACCTGCTGCGACCACCCAGCAGATGGGGGGAGTAAAAACCAAACACCCCCACCACACCCCCACTGCCAATCCTCAACAGAAATGCTCACAACAATGAAAATCTCAGACAAGAGGAAGAGCACCGCCGGGTGTCTAGCTCGGCTGTGGCTTGGGGGCACTATTTTCAGTGCTACTGTAACTTCAAACAGTCACTAAGTGAAATGTTGTAAGTCAAGGACTACCTGTACTTTATCACTTTTTTCCTTTTTTTTTTTTTGGTCATCAAGTTTTTGACACCTTGCTAGGCGACTGGTGGTACTTGGATATTGCCATATCCTAAAAGTGGTACAATAGGTGAAAAGGTTGAAAAGCCCTGCACTAGTAAAATGATAAGCTCATAATCCTTAATCAGATATGCAATCCTATCCCAAATTAAGTCCTTCTCCTAGAGTTATTTATTCATAAAATATATAAATAATAACAAATACACAATTCCCACTATTTTTCTTCCATTACAAATGTGTCCCTTTTTTTGAGTAATCAGAAAGCTTACAAGCCAGTATTGCTTCAATAGCATCTTCCTTGTTTTTAGAATTGGGTTTACTGAAGCAAAAAATACCAATATGTTTGATTTGTTCCAGCAACGGCACCTTATTCAAGAATAATTCCTTAATGCTTACTTTTTAACAGGAACTATTTCAAATTGAGAGTTAAAAACAATCACCCTATCAGATATAAAAGATGGAATGGGATCAATTTATCTCATTTTATATATGCCTTCATGA